>NC_049985.1:25460600-25493469 GCF_000003815.2 Branchiostoma floridae
GTCCGATCGAATCGCGCCTAATGTGAGGGGGGTATTACGCCGTGCCCCAACTCCATATCTACTAGTACTTACTATAAATTTGTAGCGCTTGCAAAAGAAAGACTTAGTTATCATGGGACAGATAGAAACGTTTAACATACACTATGTCGACCAGCTATTCTTCAATATTTCCATAGTCATAGTGGTTAAAAATAGACGAATATTATTGCGTTAATTGCTTGTTTGTTGTCGTTGCCATCTGCTGTACCGTACTGTGCAACTACGGAAATGGCGTCCCTATGCGTGAAGTCAGTTGCATCAGCCCACACAAAGTTGAACCTTTAGGGCATTGCAAGAGCCACATTAGATTATGGCTAGGCTTTCCAATCCACCCACGATACCGGTAGCCGGGAGTTGAAGCATTAAAAGATCAAACGCTTTTATGCGATTGTAAATACTAAAACACCGTGAAGTCATAGCAAGGTACTCTCCAGGCAGAGGTTCGGCTCCGGCTGTTTTCTTTACGTGTTTTAGACTTTTTTTGTCGTGCTTTCTATTTTGTACTGTTTTCTTTGTGTCCGCCAGCCAAACTGTCGAAAACACGTCAAAAACAGCCGGAGCTGAAATTATGCTTGGAGAGTGATATCAAGACAAAGTATCAAGGTATCGTCCGACTTATATGAAGACACTGATTTCGGTGTAGTCTTTGGTACAGGCAGGAATATAAAAGGAAATCCTGGATTCTAATTTCTGCTTCAGTTTTTCATCTATCATTCCAAAGACAATTCTTGATAGTACAATAATCGGATAAACAAAGTAAACCTGCGCAGTCCCCTAGTACACGCTCAGTTCTTTGGTATGCCATGTGCGATCTACCATTACTACAAGGTCCTATAAACAGAGCATGTTATTTAACTACATTTCAAAACATCCGTTTGTCTTGCAAAGGCTACAGGTATCATGTTTCAGACGTCTGCATGGGGGTGGAGTGCGGGTGTATCTATAATTTGATTTATTACGCACTTTCAGGAGGCCGCCTTCAGTATAAGTAATCATTACGCTAACTCAGCGGCCAGGTAGAAGAATAACCTTGCTACCTTTCTACGAAATAGAATAGCTTTTTTTTACGAAATATGGGGAACTATATATATAGCTCATGGCCTACGCCATACGGAAAGGGGGCACACTAACTAGTGCTCAAATCTAGTTCTAACGTTCTGTGACCATAACAATGGAAACACGACCAACAGTAGCGGAACTGAGAGTCAATATTTTTTTTAGCAAACCCGACGTATCTATGACAGTCATATAGGTTATTTTGTGATATCCAGATTGTGAATACAAACCATGCAAGTCTGTTGTATAAGAAAGAGTACTTACGTGTAGTTCTGCACGCTTACAGCTCCGAATGGCAGCCTCGGAGTTTGCGGAACTGACCCGACCTCCTGTCGTAAGATGGAACGGTTCAAATCAATTTTTGGGTAGCACGTATGAATCATGCTTTATAAAAGTAAACATACTAGCTTTAACACCATCGTTTTGTCATTAAAAATAAAATATTATGATTTTGTATATGGTTATTAATGATTTGATGTCGTATGCGTTCGTTGTTGGAAGATTGTTTAGTTTAATTATTCAAGGTCCCCCCTTTTTTCGAGGTTGAGCGCCCCTGTTGTTGTGACGTGTGGCGGTACCGTGTGTTCAGCATGGCTGACTGCTGGCTGTGGTCTGATGCAATACTGGGGGCGGGTTGGGTTATACAGGTGATCTCCAAGCAGAGGTTAGGATCCAGCTCGAGCGTCATATGGGCCCCAAAGCCCTTTTCCGTAGAGCGTAATCGGTGGTTTTAATTCTACGTACTCCGTAGTGGGACCGCTCGAATTCAACGTAGAGCGTAATCGGTGCATTTTGCGTCGAGCGATATTGGCCCTTTTAATTTAACGTTTTACGTAGAAGCTAACCGGATTTTACCGTAAAACGTAATTCATATGAATTGTTCGTAAAGCATAATCAAAATTTCATTAACCTAGTCTACCGGCAAAGTTTACCCGTGAAAATGCATGAAATTGCGTTTCAAAGGGTCCAGATTTCAAAATTTCGCCGGACCTTCCTTGCAATATTTGGCTCACCCCTTCGGCAGTGGACATGGTGAAAATATCTTGCGGGACGGTCGCCTCCCAACTAGTAGAAATTTCTTTACCGAACTCAGCTTAGTAAACAAGCAAAATGTGCAGGAAATGGCATTTGAGAGGGTCAAGATTTCAATTTTTTCTCTGGGCGGGCCTTAGAGCTGTGCGACGGCTTGCAGCTTGGGCCTCCGGCGCCCACGACTCTACAGCGCTCGTCGCCTTCAAAAACTTCTGTCTGAGAGAAATGTCCTTACATTGAGCATATAGTCTGCCAGCAAAATTTGTCCTTCAAAATTCAGAAAATAGTGTTTCAGACTCAGAGGGTCAAGATTTCACAACATGCCCCCGGACGCCCCTAGGATTGTCGCGCCTCCGCTTTCGATGCTACAAGTGCTGAAAATTACGTCACATAAGAAATTTGCTGTCGCCGCCTATAGCCAGCAAGACGGGCGCTTTTATATCGTCTAAGTAAAGTTTGAATATTGTTGATGGAATTATAAGTTCAAGTTGTTAGATCTCCTCTTCACGTGTTCTGCCGTCGGCGGAATTCAGCCAAAAGACGATAAAGATTTGCATCATGCATTTGGAAACTTCGTAATTTAGCGTAGAGCGTAATGAAGCGTCCATAATTTAGCGTATTACGTAGCCGGCCCTCCCGAATTTAGCGTAGAGCGTTGTCGGTACCCCCCTTGGGGGCCCTCCGTCATGGACGGCTTTTTATTATCTCCACGAAAAACGGAGATATAGCTTTGAGTGTGTTTGTCTATCTGTGTGTCTGTGTTTCTGGATTTTTCTAGTCAGCATGACTGAAGAACCTATGATATTTTGTGTGTTATACTCTCCAAGCAGAGGTTAGGCTCCGGCTGTTTTTAACGTTATTTTAGTCATTTTCTATCGGGCTTTCTAATTTGTCATTTTCTTGAAGTACACCAGCCAAACAATACAAAATTAAATACAAACTAAAAATAGAAAGCCCGATAAAAACGACTAAAAAACGTTGTACAAAAACAGCCGGAGCCTAACCTCTGCTTGGAGAGTAGTATGTTATTCTCCAAGCGTAGGTTGGGTCGGGCCGGGGGCCGTGGATGATAGTGCCCGGGGGCAGGGGGGAGCGGTAAGAAATCCCGGCCACTATAGGCTATCCCCCCTCACCAACTTCTGCTTGGTGAATAGTCTTTTTAGGCGTTTTCTTTTAAGTTTATTCAGATTTTCAGAAATGTTCTGAGAGGATCCGGCAACATTTCATACTGTACCAATAGTTTCAATCATTTATTTATCAGTTTTGTATGTAGTTGTTTTTGCTTAGCTTGTTTATTTTGATTATGTTTCTGTGTATTAGAGGATCCGGCCTGGTAGAGGAAATCTATATTTCTAGCTGTTGTCAAGGTTTCTTTTCTGCCAGTTTTTTTCCGTCCACCATACAGGCTGTCTATTTGTTTTGTGGGTGGACAAAAAGACAACATAGAAACCCAGACAAAAAAGTCTAAAAGACAGAGAAAAATACAGAAACCCCCTCTACCCAACCTCTGCTTGGTGAATAGTCTTTTTAGGAGTTTCTGTCGGCCCGGGGTTTCTATCTTGTCAACTTTTCTAGGTAGTAGGGGTGTTGAGTTATGCTGTGCTCCGGTTTGTTTTAGAGGACGTCTTTATTATTGTCAAAATCTCTATTTCAGCCTCTTGCTAGGCAATTCATCTCAAAACGCAAGTCATCTCAAAACACAAAACAAGCCAAAGACTAACCTCTGCTTTGAATGATGGTACTTACTAATCATGTGGGGCAGACATGTATATAGCTGTGGGGTATAAAGAATCTGTTGTCTGAATCTTGGCCTAAATCACCGGAAAGACTGGCATGACTCTACACGGGTCACTTAGCTTTTCAAACCAATACTTGCGGCAGAGCCAGATTTTACACGTTAATGATGACTTTAAGGTGAAGGTAAGCCGGACGAGCTCAGACTGAGGATGAACCATGCGGAAGCATTCGTTACAGGGGTGACGCAACAGTTAGCCTAGAGCACACGGTGAGAGAGCAAATAAAAACCAGGCTTAAAACCATTGAAAAGCCTTTCTTGATGGGATTTTATGTCAAATCTGGGAATTTTGGGAGTGGCTGCGGTAGGAAAGACACCATACTTGTGGAATCAGTTGTAAAAAAAATGACATTTCGCCATCTCGGGGGTTTTCATGGTATCATCGCAAGATAGCTGTTTTGAGCTTTACGGACCAGTCCAAGGGCTCTGATTAGGGGGGGGGGGGTCTAGCTCCTAACCAGACGTATAGAAATTCTTGCAAATGCAATGGATGAGAGTTGACAGTGTGGGCTAGCCTGTGAGGGTAAGTTTGTATGGCTTGAAGTTTTGAATCTTGAGATAAATACATTTGTTTCCTCAACTTCTCCGTAGGATTACATGTATTACTGGGGATAATTGTAACTGTATATTTGCCCCTACATACAAGTGCAATGCGGCTTGGATAACCTTTATTCGCAATGTAAATTCTAAGTACTGGTAATAGAGGAGAACGGACAGTGGCGAATGAAATGTCCCTTATCTTCAACTTGCAAATACGGTACGTTAGACTCTTAGATATGGTAGATGACGAAAAACAATTTATTCCAAACTGTCCCGTAACAATAACAAGAAAGAAGAGACTAGGCCTGTTTATAAAGAAGCCACATAATTCTATTCTAGTCTCTCCACGTTTACAGGCAGAAAGAAAACTACACTTCTATCAACTTTAGTTATAGAACCCACACATCACAAAAAAAGTAGAGATTTTTGTCTTCTAGTAGTTCTACTGTCTCAAAAAAAGTCTAGACCCAATAAGTCACACTAGACTATCGCTTACTATACCGTTTACCATTATTTGTCTGTCATTTTTTGTCACTTGTAATTAGTCCTCGGGCAAGAATTGACAATTAACTTATCATCAAACTTATTATTTGATTTATAATTAAACTTATCAGGGGAGGAGAAACGTTCTGCTTCAGCAGGTCGATAGAAACGATCAAACCTGTCTGTAGAACGCGCTATCTGCAAACAAATAAATCAAGACCATGACATATCCAGGGCTAAAGATTAAAAGAAAAAAAATACATTATGCTGCAGTGCCCAGGTCAACCGCCAGGAGGCCTCAAATTTACCTCGATCGTTAGGTCAACAACACCTACCCACGTACCAAATATCACCACAATCGCTCAAAACCTTCTTGTGAGATCGCGGACACACAAACGGTCCCAAATCTATACCTAACATTAGTTCACCTATATCCGTAGGGTAACCTATATCCGTTGTATACAAAAATAGGGTATTTGGGGATCGTTAAGTCACAGTGCAACATTTGAAACCCACGTCGTTGACCTGAAATCTTTAAATACACAGGGGTTTTTTTAAACAACGAATCTAGGTTACCCCGCGGATTAAGGTGAACTAGCGTTACATTTTTATAGAGTTGATGAGTGGCTATCCATGTAGGAAAAAGATACTGTTTTTGCTGGTTCTTCTACTTCTTTCTTCTCCTTCTTCTGTCATTTTTGGTGACGCCTCAGTGGCGAGCCTAATGGTACAGTATTGTTTGCAAGAATTGGATGTTCCCGTGGATGGTGAGCCTGAAGAACCTCAGGCCAGAGAACCTACACCTGAAGCACTACTGTGGGGGAACCCTGTACAACAACCAGTGGGTCATCACCGCAGCACACTGCGTGCACGAGGATTATGGGTAACACAGTAGTTCACCTTTATCCGCGGACTAACCTATATCCGTTGTTTTTAAAAACAAACGTTGTTCTTAAACGAATGATTCAATAAGTAATCTGGCAATGGCGTATGTTACCAAATACTATAGTATCTTCTCCGAGTGTTAGAGAGTATATAACGCTACTTCACCTTTATTTGTGGGTTAACCTATATCCGTTGTTTTAAAAAACACGAAAACGAATGATTCAACAAATCATTTGGCAATGACATATATTACTAGATATTTTCTCCTAGTGTTAGTTAGTAAGCATATAACGCTAGTTCACCTTTATCTGCGGGGTAACCTATATCCGTTGTTTTTCAAAACAGGTTATTTAGAGATATCAAGTCGACAGACGGTGAGATATTATGATGATAACTGTAATATTTTGAAAATTGAAACTGCTGTCCGTTGACTTGATAACCCTTAATACTCTGTTTTGAAACCATCGGATATAAGTTACCCCGCGCATAAAAGTGAAACTCTTTTTCTTCCTCTACTGTTTTGTGATGATGAAATAATGTGCGTAGCGTTAAAATAACTTTTTTCATAACAAACAAATACTGACAGAAAACGTACATTTGCATTACCATTGCAATCTTTTAAATGCCCCTTTGTGAAAATGCAGTTTGCTTTACCATATAATAAATCAGGACAAAAACACACGTAAGCGAATCATTCAATGAATTATGTATCATATCTATTAGTAGAATTGTAAGATGTATTCTGTATTCTTTCTTTCTTTTTGTAGTTTATAGTTGACAATACAAAAGTAACTGTACTTTTTGTCGTGTCAATAAAGCTTGTATCTTCTCCGAGTGTTTGAAAGCATATAACGCTAGTTCGCCTTTATCTGCGGGGTAACCTATATCCATTGTTTCTAAAACCAGAGAGTGGTTCCAAATTACAATAGTTTTAAAATATTCCAATTAAAAACCACAGTCCGTCGACTTGATATCCCTGAATACCCTGTTTTAATACATGTAACAATGGATATAGATTACTCGGATAACACTGCTAGTGCATCCTCCTACGCAGGGACATCCAACGGCGAAACCGTCTGCTTTCTCAACTGTCACTCTTAGTTCCTGTTGACGTCCCCCCAAACCAGCTGTCAGCCAATCAGAGATAGGCCTTTCAGTTTTGAAAAGGGGTCTCGCATATATATTCTCATTAATATTTATAAGCAGGGCGGTCAGGAACTAAGGGTGACAGTTGAGAAAGCAGGGTACATCCAGACAGGCGGTTTCGCTGTTGGGTGTCCCTGCGTAGGGATGTGCTAGCATTATTCACATGTATGCGTATTTGTGATTGGTACACAGAGGAACCGATCCCAGCATGTGGCGAGTCCGTTGGACGTCGGTGGTAAGCTGGGAGGATGGCCGACAGGACCACAACGTCTCCCTGGTCATCCTTCACCCCGCTTATCACCTGTATTACGTGGGTTCCCAGGGTGTGACACACCATGATGTGGCGCTGATCAAATTAGCCAGGTAGGTCACTGTCTATATTAGGGGTAGGTACGGTGTACCGGTACAAAACCTTTTTTCTTGTTGGACCGGTCCGAATATGAAAAGATTCAGTGGACCGGATGTTGGGCTGATTAGGAAATAGACACTACGGCAGGAAGTTTCTACAGTCAAACTTGGTCTAAGTTAACAGAGTTAGCGTTGTTTCCGTGAAGATAGGATATTCCACCAAACAGATTCCTATCTAGCGAAATGTACCATTGCTTTGGAGTATCAGCCATTCACAAACAATTAGGTCCGGTGTGACAGCGATCTCGCCCCCCCGTGATCTCGCCCCCCCGGGGGCAAAATCGCTAGCGATCTCGCCCCCCCGGGGCGAAATCACTAGCGATCTCGCCCTCCCCAGCTAGTGATCTCGCCCCCTACCTCGCCCCCCTTTAGCGATGTCGCCCCCCCCCCAAAAAAAAAAACAACGTTTACATGACATTTTAGAAGTTGATTGGTATAAATCACAAAATACAGTTTCAGAATGATATAAGTACACGAGTTTGATACATAACTCCATTCATAGTATCAATTATATTAACGTAATTACATGGTAATAAGACAGTTGAACTTGTTTCAGACAAGGAGGGTTGGGTCCCTTGTAAATCCCATTATTGCATATACCTGAGTCTTGACATAAGATGTATCTCATTGTTTTCACCTGTCCTCAAGCAACCTATATATCTCCAATACGTCGATGTAGGTTAGACATCCAGGTAATAAGATACGCCAAAAATAGTTACTCAAGCAACTGCTTTCAAAACCATATCCAGTTGCTTGAGTAACTATTTTTGGCGTATCTCCAATATGAAGTTTCTACCATGAAGTGACCACAAAAGAACTATGTAATGTCTTTATTAATTATGCAAATATTAGGTATTAATCAGAATAACGCACATTTTGGTATATGCACCTGGCCAAGGGATATCTTCACCTCCAACATGACTGTTTTTCTAGTATTTAGGAACTGATGCATTTACACGTGTTTCTTAAGACTAGTACTTTACCAGTGTTTGTGTAGCATTTAGCAACAGCTATATCAACTTGCGCGTAGATAGTGTTTATAATGAGAAACTACTATTCACGTGTGTTTTTGTTAGTGCTTTGGAAATGTTTCCAGCACAAGAAAGAAAACACTGTGACATATTGAAAACATATAGCTGACGTATTCCGTACCATAGACGGTGTTGATTTATACGTTCGCAGTAGCACTGTTTTTATGCCACCTCAGCTGCAAAAATTGTCTTTTTCATTTCAATGTCATGTTAGCACCGAACAATAAGTCAATATAGTATCGACTTTCGAGGTATGACATCTTACGGTACGGTAATAAGGTGCCATATAGGTACCAGGTAACACACCATATACGTTACTCCCCAGGTGCAGTATAGTACCAGGTAGCGCACCTGTAATATGTAGTAACCAGCTGCTCTTTGGGGGGGGGGGCGAAAACGCGAAAACGGGGGGATACAAGCTGAGCCACGTCTGGGATGGCATTCTTGCTGCTGCAACGCCACCTACATCGGCTATAAGTAGCAGCAAGAAGTAGTTCCCGTCATTCCACCCTGATGATGGTGTCTGACAGACACCGAAACGTCGGAAGTAAGTTATTTTCTGGTTGTGCTAAAAGAACCTTACTATATGAATAATTGCCAACCTGATGAAGTTATTCACGGATGTCACATTCACACTGATTATCCTCCTACTGACATCACACTGGTCCTGTCCCTGTCCCTGAACTCACATTCACACTGATTATCCTCCTACTGACTACACACTGGTCCTGTCCCTGGTGCTGAACTCACATTCACACTGATTATCCTCCTACTGACTTCACACTGGTCCTGTCCCTGGTGCTGAACTAACATTCACACTGATTATCCTCCTACTGACTTCACACTGGTCCTATCCCTGGTGCTGAACTCACATTCACACTGATTATCCTCCTACTGACTTCACACTGGTCCTGTCCCTGGCTCTGAACTCACATTCACACTGATTATCCTCCTACTGACTTCACACTGGTCCTATCCCTTGTGCTGAACTCACATTCACACTGATTATCCTCCTACTGACTTCACACTGGTCCTATCCCTGGTGCTGAACTCACATTCACACTGATTATCCACCTACCAACTTCACACTGGTCCTGCCCCTGAACTCACATTCACACTGATTATCCTCCTACTGACTTCACACTGGTCCTGACCCTGAACTCACATTCACACTGATTATCCTCCTACTGACTTCACACTGGTCCTGTCCTTGGTGCTGAACTCACATTCACACTGATTATCCACCTACCGACTTACCACTGGTCCTGCCCCTGAACTCACATTCACACTGATTATCCTCCTACTGACTTCACACTGGTCCTGTCCCTGAACTTACGTTCATGCTGATTATCTCTCTTATGACTTCACACTAGTCCTGTCCTTGAAATTACATTAATCTTAACATGCTCCCTATTTTACAAATGATACAACCCTCAAAGAAAACTAAGCTACTAGTATGTTTCATGGATTTATTTCACGTTTTTTCCCGATGATATTTAGCCAAATCGGATATACTGAAGTGGGCGTACTCCCCCATACAAGACCCTGGGTACTGCAGCCAGGACAACGCCTGGGGATCTCTGATGGTGAGCAGTATCCTGGTGTGTTCAGGATATGAGCATGGGCAGGACGACTCTTGTGACGTACGTTTTTGTTTTTCCATTTGACCATTCTTTCTTTACTTGCTCAATGTAAGGACAGTGTTGGCCACTGCTAGTCACTGAACTAAGTCGCCCCCTACTTGCAGAACATGTCTAAATGGATGTCACCACCAGTACTACACAGACGGACAAGGCATGCTACAAAGCAGCTGTCGGAATGGGACCCGCACATGTTGATCTTACCAAAGGCTCACGTTCAGTCCTTTGGAGGCTGTCTGCAGTTCCAGGGCCCTACGTTGTGGAACGATCTTTCTGTCGTTCAGACAATGGACAAAACAAGCAGCTTTTAAAAACGGACTGATACAGTAGTACTGTTGGCAGGACTCTCACTGTTATCTTTTTCCTGAGTTATGTGTGTAGTTCCCAAGTATTGTATCTTGTCTGTTTCTACATGTGTCCAGGGACTCCTGAAAAGCAGGCTGAAGCCTGAGTGATGTAAAATTGTGTTTGGAAAGAGAGTTCCATACTTTACTAGTCCGAGGAAAGAAGTTGTTGCTAAAGATTGACTTTGCTTGATCAAGTGCCATTTGGTTAACCTTCATTGACGTAATGTTATATAGTCAATCCTGGTGTTTTGCAGGGCGATTCTGGTGGTCCGCTTATTTGCCCATCCCCTGACGGCAGCCGGTGGGAACTGCAGGGCATTGTTAACTGGGGTATCAAGCCATGCGGTCAAACAAACAAGCCCGTCATGTACGCCCGAGTCACCGCCTTCAAGAGCTGGATTGAGCAGACCATCCAGGCGAACTAGAGTCTTGACAGTACACAATTCTGCGCCACCACAGAGCAAAATAAAGTGAAGCATCTTTAAAAGTTTGTCTGAGTACTACATTGAGTGAAAAAAGAAAGAAACAATTTTTTTAAACTTCTCATATATTACAGTACCAAACGACTTGATGTACAGTATTTCAATCTTTGTACAAGAATATCTACAACCGTACAAGTAGTATTAACATTAAAAATAACTGTCAAGACTTTTATGTGGCGTGATGAGCTATATACAGTATATACCACCAGGTTTTACATTGTGTTTGTATGCAATGTACACATCTATATGCAATATACACATTTCCACATGCACTGATTGCCTGTCACTTTGAGTTTTACTTGTACAGATCTCTATATACATAAGGTGCCCCTTTATGGTTCCGGTTCGGAGTTTTTTTTAGGATTTGGGGCCGATTTGACTGTCTCTGAGAAAAGCACTAGCGCTTCTCAAAACATCGTTTTTCGGATAATTCAATGTTTCCGATAGAAAAGGGTGTGTTGTCGCTGACCGACAGACTCATTTGCCATTTTCTGTAGAAATGTTATTTTTGGTAAAAAACCATCAAAAATATAAGCTTTTCATCCAAAAATTGCTAATTTGGGGCCATTTTTTACAGGCCGCTACACGGAAAAAATGAATTTTCCTGGGATAATGACTGATATGGCAAGGAAGGTCAAGACTTCTTCTGTATACTGAGTAAAAAGGAAAAAAAGTTATCCGATACGTTTTCCGCGAGCTCTGATGGCGCTAAAACACCCAAAACGCACATAGAACGCACGATCTGGGTAATCAGGCGACGAAACGCTTTACCGCTATCGCGCGCACTAATACCAGGAAGTGTTCGCCGAACAATCAAATCTCCGACACCATAAAACCCTACGAACAACAAGCATTTGGAGAAGTATAAAAGATTATAGACTTCTAAAGCGATAGCTGAAAAATCTAGAGCCAAATCTATGGAGACAACCTCTGATTTGCGTCTTATTCTTAGGGACTATTTAGATATTGGACACTTGAAATTCCGAACCGGAACCATAAGGTGCCCCCTCGTGAACCCTTCCCATGGTGCATCAGGAGGCCACCTGTAACCGAGGTGCCCCCTCGTGTACCCTTCCCATGGTACATCAGGAGGCCACCTGTAACCGTGCTGCCCCCTCGTGTACCCTTCCCATGGTGCATCAGGAGGCCACCTGTAACCGAGGTGCCCCCTGGTGTACCCTTCCCATGGTGCATCAGGAGGCCACCTGTAACCGAGGTGCCCCCTCGTGTACCCTTCCCATGGTGCATCAGGAGGCCACCTGTAACCGAGGTGCCCCCTCGTGTACCCTTCCCATGGTGCCCTCCAGCTGCTCATACTCCTTGACCAGGCCTGTGAGCGACTCCAGAGCCTGGGAGAACTGTGCTGCCTCCATGCCATCCACATTGGTGTAGTGGTGGAGATGGGCCTGAAATGTACATTTACATGTAATCAGATACATTACATACAAGAGGTACAAATGTAACAGGGAGCACTTTTCTGAATGGTCAAATGGTGGAAAGGTGCTCCTATTTTTTAAAACTGTTGAAGAAGTGGGTTTATATCCACTGGGTCTAGGGGACTGTATTGTGAGTTGTAGGGTCGTGTTCAGGATGTCTGGCCTTGGAGGTTCTCAGTTCCAATCCTGTGAAGCTTCATGTACCAAACTTCACAGGAATTTTACAGGACTGTCCTCCCTACACCCAGGTGTAAAAATAGGTACCTGACTCATGAAGTTGGGGAGGTTAAGTAAGTGGAAGGATACCCAACACCGTGCCCTAGCATTTACCCTTTGGCCTTAAATAAATGGCCATAGGGCTGCCTTTACCTTCCTACGTGGCGACAGAATCTACTGTACTGTACACTACATCACTCATTGCAACAAGAAAAGTATCAACATCTTTCCTTTTCTAACACTGTAAAGGCAGAAATGTTTGCAGTGGTTTTATGTTCACAGTATTTGTGAACACTTCACTGTAAGGGTCTGACTCCTCACCTTCCTCTTGTATAGTTTGTGGAACCTGTCCCTGAGGTTGGTGAAAGTGTGCCTGATGCAGGAGTTGTTAGCCAGGGCCAGCAGGGAGTAGGGTTGGCCTACAGGGGGTACAGAACACAGACCTGTCTTCCAGCCTTCCTGGTTCCAATGGATGAACTGTAGAGAAGGCTTCAACCTGAAAAATACATAAACACATTGACTACGATTGTAGAAAACAGTTCACAATTGGTCCTGTGACTCAAGAACTTTTAACTACTACACCTTACATGGAATGTCTAATTGTAACGTCACTGTGATACTGTAAATGCAGAAACTTTCCTGGTGGTTTAATGTTCGCGGTTTTCACGGTGGCCACTTCACCGCAAACTTAAAACCACAGCGAACATTTTCCAATGGCAGTAAGAGACTACAGTGCAAGGTGCTACGGCAAACTTAAAACCACTGTGAAAAGTTTTTTCCCGCTACCACAAAATTAAATCCCTGCAAACTTGAATAGATTTACAGTACTTGCTGTGATGTAACTAGAATATTAATTAGGTTTATCAATTATGCCACCAAAAAATCAAGACCACAACACCTCGAGGTCAAGAGATACAAAACACAAAACCAGAAGTTCAGCTGCAGTACCAAGGTCACACAACAGTAGCCCAAATTGACTTTGATCTTTGTCTTCCCAACACATAGCCACATACCAAATGTCATTTAATACAATCCATCCTGAGGTTCTAGAGTTATGCTGATCACAAATATCTCGAAACACACACACACACACACACAAACGCCAAAAAATATACTGGGTCCCCTATTTTTCGTGGCGGTAACAATAACAGTTTGCTTTGAACAACTGGTAACAGCTCATTCTAAATTACTTCAAGCAGGATGCTACCTAACACCCACAGGCATCTGAGATCAAATGGCAAGCCAATTAAGTTAGCACGTCTTTGAGATGCAAACTGAATCCTGCAAGACGAGCGTATGATGTCACTGTTGCCTCGGTAACATCAGAAGAGGCCATAGTTGCTATGACAACAGCTTCACCTTGAGGCCCAGCCAGCGCTGAGTCTCATAATTACCTTCCTGTTGTTATGCTTGTGGTGTGTTAAATTGATGAGAATATTCTATCATTGTAGCAGTTTTTCTAATGTATCTCTTGTCCAGGACAATTGGTGGCAAGTAGCTTTTCATGTCAAGACAAGGTGGGACAGGTTTGAGCCCCTTAACATTTAATTTTGGAACTGCAGGGGCATTTTTCTCAAAACATTCCAAGCTGGATAACTGAAGAAAGGAAAAACAGATTTCCATCAGTTTGGGCATGTAGATAGCTTTGGCAAAGACATAGACAAGGATATGCATAGTATGCAAATGAGGACTTCATTTGCATAATTTGCAGCTCATTTTGAACTATTTCAAGCAAGATGGTACATAACACCAACAGGTGGCGCAGAGATCAAATGGCAAGCCAATTAAGTTAGCACGTCTTTGAGATGTTAGCACGTCTTTGAGATGCAAACTAGATCCTGCAAGAGAAGCGTATGATGTCACTGTTGCCTCGGTAACATCAGAAGAGGCCGTGGTTGCTATGACAACAGCTTCACCTTGAGGCCCTGCCAGTGCTGAGTCTCTCCTCATAATTACCTTCCTGTTGTTGTGCTCGTGGTGTGTTAAATTTGGGCGTGCAGCCGGCTACAGCAGCTCAGGCCGTGCCTATCTTATACCTTAACCGTATTCATCAACAGGTTAGTGTGAAACTCTTTATTTCAACATGTTATATAGAAGCATGGTGTACACATGTCATTTCTTTTAGTGTGCAACAGATGGGCAAAGGTCTTACTATATGGTTTGGTTATTGTTTTGGGTGCCATTTCTTTCTTTCCATTTCTTAACACCGGCAAATGTTCAGATCAAAGACAGGTATATGTCTCCTTGTCTAACAATTAGTCCTTTTCTTATGTATCTAATATTTTCACCACTAGTGCACACCTTCCAATTAATAACTAGAGGGCTAAGCTATCAGGTATCATTTTTGGCTTACATGGAGTCTTGGAGTAATGAACATATGGAACATCACTCCTGCTAAGGAAAAGAGTAGGCCTGAAGTGCCCAGGTTCTTGTTGTTGTTCTTCCTTCCTTTCATCTATCATGGGTGTTTTTAGTAATGCTTGGTTCTGCATGCATGCTTGCATATGGTTGCCTATTACTGCAGTATGGAGGACTCTGTATTTGTGTGTATGTGTGTGTGTGTATTTGTGTTTGTGTGTGCATGTTTGTGTGTGCGCGTGCATGTGTGTGCGTTCGCATTTGTGTGTATGTATTGCGTGAATGTGTGTTTCCCTACACAATTCTTGAAAGGATGGCAATGAGCTCTAAAAATGAATCGCTGAAAAAGAAAATTATGTTTAAAACATTTTTCCAAGGACAAGGGTTTAGTCGCTTTAACAAAGCTTATGTGTAGCAAACCAGCTGCATATACTTTAAGCGGCGGCTGGTTATATTATATCTAACCACTTTATCACACCTGAGCCCTGTATATCTATATCAAAGCGTTGTTTTAAGTGATGTATTATCAATGTAGCGTATCCAATCCGATTAAAATCCCAATGGTTTTGCTCACTACAGTAGAGTGTTCTTTTCCTTTTTCGTTCAAAGTTGCTTAAAAAGATGTTTTAGTATTACTGACAATGATCTTTATTGCATATTCCTGCCTAACATGGGCTAAATGCATTGAGTTAGAAAAAATAAGCATACGTGAAACAGGTTACATCTTATATCATCTAATTCTAAAATCTACAGAGTCTCTTCTCTCTTTTTGAAACTTGTGTAAACAAATTACAAATCTTTTCCAGTACTAAGTTAACTTTATGCATTGAAAAATCAAGCAACCACATCATGTCCCAGGGCTCTAGCCAGCTCGAATTTTTTTTTCGTCAGCCAATTCCCATATTGTCGCGAAAACACTCTTCCAGGAGTTAGAAAGACTGAACTGAGACCTTGAAAAACAGGTTTTTAATGAGATTTTCGTATGCTAAAGAGCGCCGACACACTTTGTCAACAATAATAACAATAGCAAAACAAACAGTGTGTGGCTTTTACGGCCGTGGACGGCGTCCCCAAGCCACCTGTAGCTTCCACCAAGGATTTTTGTACGTCAAGGTTGACGGATTGGTTTTAGAATTTTTCCGTCACACACAGCAAATTTCCGTCAATTGACGGAAAAACAGACGCTGGCTAGAGCCCTGTTATGTCCATGCACAAACAGACCGACACACACACAGGCTTAACTCTTCAAACAATGCCACATCATAAGGATTAGCTGACCATGATCGACTTTTCCCAATGCTGTTTTAGCACAGATATTTTACTAAAAAACATGTTCCCATTTTTTCTAGCTCATAATTGTCAACAATGAGTGAGGACCAGAAGAAGATGTCCCCTCCTTCTGACACCGTCCCATCTGAGGATACCGTCCAGCTCAACCAAGGGGAGAAAAAGGTGCCATTGTTCGTGAGATTCAGCCCGTGGGAAACGCTCAAACACATCCTGGCCGTCCCGTTCTACATCACCATACTTTTCTGTGCCAGCTACTACCCGGCAAGTACTGTAAAATTAAATGCATTTAAGTTCGCTGAGACTTAATTTCGCAGTAGCGGGAAAATGGACTTTTCACGGTGGATTTAATTACGCAATAGCACTATGCACTGAAGTCTCTTACTGTTTGCGGTGGTTTTAAATTCGCGGTGAAGCGGCCACCGCAAAAACCACGAACATTAATCCACCGTGACAGTTTCTGCATTTACAATTATTAACAGTACCTCTTGTCACTTTTGCACCTACAGTCAAACCTGTATTAGCGGCCACCTTTGCATGGCGACCACCTGGCCATGATTGCGGTCACTTTTTGTTGGTCCCTTGGATTTATTTTCCCATTGACCTATTATAAGCATTGAGAAAAAGTCTATAGCGGCCACCTCTCCAAAGCGGCCACGGCCACGGCCACACGATTTCCAGTCCCGTATATACAGGAACACTGCATGCAGCGGCCGTATGTCACCCTGCGCCGGGTTTAAAATCGTAGTTTGCGAGGACTTGGAGTTCCCAACAGGGTTATTTTGGCAGTAGCAGAACGTACGCTGCCTTGAACCTAGAGCGCACGTCCTTTTCGGTAGATTTGACTTTGGCAGCGTCAGTTGAATTTTGAGACAATCAAGACAATGTTACTTGGTGAGAAAGATCAGTGGGTACTGAAATCATGTGGAACTTATTGCTTGGGTTCTATAGTGGGTACATTTCTGAAGTCCCTTGAGTGGCCGCTATAGACAGGTTTGACTGTACTAGTAGTCTTTCAAAGAAAAACAGAAATTATATGTTGTCAATTTTGGTGCTATTCAGTGTTCTCAGCAGGATTTTTTCACAGCATAGGGGCATCTATTCTTAGTGCAAAAAAAGTCATGTGGTAAGCCATGCAAGCATGAACATTGTAAGGTCTTGGAATATCCTCCCCCTGAAATTTATTAGATCTACAACCCTCAGAAACACTATTGTTTGAGGCCCAAAATTTAGTCAAATAAAGACACCATTTTTTACCTTTGGAAAATAACAGAAAAGTCCCTTTGTTGGCTGAATCAAAGCACAGAGGCCCAAATCACAGCATCAAAGGAAATCAAATCACAGCGAGGGGCGCGCGGTTTACACGAGGCAAAAAAATAACTTGTCCTAAAAATGTCCTACAATATTTGACAGTGTGGCACCTGAAAAGGCCTGACAAGAACACTGCTATTGTTTTGCAAAATGCTGAATCAGGGTTGTAGCTAGCACCCGTCCTTCCATCCTTTGACAAAACTTTGCAGCTGGGGGCGGAAGACAATTTTGCCCATTCCGTCCTCTGTGAGCAAAATCTAATCCTCAAAATGCAGGAAATAGTGTTTCAGAGGGTCTAAAAAATTTTTGGGGGAGCATGCCCCTGGACCCCCCTAGGAACAATGCACCAAAGCCATTCAAAATCGAAGGGACAGAAATGATTTCTGGCTGGCTCCAACCCTGTGCTGAATCATTGTTTTCTGTCCCTTCAGTATCTTCAGCACTGCGGTATCTGGTTTGGGGCCCTGTGCGGTCTCATCACCACCATCGCCAACCTTGTGTACCAGATTTATGCGCTGTGGAAGTTCAAGGACTTCCACCTCCCAGTCGTCCAGAATTCCAACAAAGAAGACTAGGGAGGGCCGCGTTAGACATCAGAAACGCCCAGGCACAAATTAAAAGGCTAATCTCCAAGCAGATGCTACAATGGCACAAGATAGTACCAAACTGGCCAAAGAGTGTAGTAGTCAGTCAAAAGGTGTCGTGTAGGTTGCCATGTGTCGTGTAGGTTGCCATGTAGCGAAACACATTCCTAAGCCGGCTTCACTCCTCTGTCAGCTTTTGATGCTAATAATTCTTATGCTACCGTGGGATCTGCTTGGAGATTATCAAAAGGCGACATTGTCAAATGAAAACACGCCATTAACAGGTTCCTAGAACCCAAAGTAGAATTCTTTCCGTAACACATAGAAGTTATCTTAGACTATTGTTTGTCAGATAGAAAACAGATATATTATGTAGTGTTTTTCAAGATAGTTTTAAAAGATATGTCAGGAGGTTTTTAACCATCTATTTAACATATTTTTGTGAAAGAAAGAAGAAAACTTAAGATTGGAAAATCATGTAGTATCTAACAAAGACAGGGTAAACATGAGTGGCTGGTAACATTAGGATTCGTAGTGTATGTGTAACACTTGTGATATATTGCAACATCAGTGTCGATGCCTTTGTAACTGTCTTTAAGGTAAACAAGTGACCGTAGGTAACGTACTCTGTAACATAGTTATAGTTTATGTCGGTTGTGTTGTTTTCTGTGGTGTATGCATGGTGTTTATATCGCATACAGAACACATCACATTGACTTATACCTCCAAAAGCTTAGTAAACTTAATACCTAACGGAACTATTACTGCCAAATGTAAACACAGCAAAATCAGCCTCTCAACTCAACAGCAAAATCAGCCTCTCAAAAGAACGACACCAAATGAAAATAGCCACACACCTTCACAGTACATACATGAGAGCCACACCATCATATAAACAGCCGCAATAATGACGGCTTTGAACAACTGACAACATGATGTGCACAAAACATGCAAATCACACAACATCTGCTTGACATTATTCAATTACCGCAAGGCCTTGACAACGCAGAACTGGACCAATAAACCGAAAGACGTACATTTTGTATAGCCTCCATAGCAGGCTCTCTATGGGCTTTTTTGGCACTTTTGCTGGCATTTTCTTTTTGTACTGGGTCGCTGATTGCTGGCCTCTCTCATAGCCGCCCATTTTAGAGCCTGCATGGAAACGGCGGTACAAAGTCATATTATAAAACGATTAGGGCAATTAACAAGGAGGTGCGAATTCCCTGCCTGCCGTGGACGGCTAATAAACTGCACGCATCTCCGCCGGACGCGGACAGAGGCGCGTGTCGCCCGAGTTGTAAAATGCTTGCTCACAGAGTTGTGAATTATTCCTAACGCATGTGTTAATAGGGCAGATGACAGGCTAATCCTTTTCTGATATGACTTTGTACCGCCATTTCCATGCAGGCTCTAAAATGGACGGCTATGAGAGAGGCCAGCAATCAGCAACCCAGTACAAAAAGAAAATGCCAGCCAAAGTGCCAAAAAAGCCCATAGAGAGCCTGCTATGGAGGCTACATTTTGTAGGGGTGATTTCGGAAATTATTACATACTATTAGATTAATATAAAAACAGCTACCGCGAAAAAAAACAAAAACATGCATCATCTCTGTGCAGCGCAGAGGACCTGCCAAACTATATACAAATGCGACAACAAGAACATACAGATACAGATGAGAACGCGAGTTACAATTTGACAAAACTAAACAGAGCAATAATTAGCCTACATGTACAATGTATACTTAGTGTCCACAATTCGTTAATCAAGGGTCAGGGTTGGACAAGTCCACTAGCCCTATTGTCCAGGGCAGGTGAAAGTTCTGATCGGGCAAGTGCATGTCCTACCCCACTTGCCCAATTGGGCAAGTAAGATTTTTCCATTGAGCAAGATTTTGATATACTTGTCACTTTTTACAGTCATGACATCAAGCAGTGGTCAACATACTTAGAAAAATAGAGGCAATAATAAGAATACCATTGCTGGATGTGAAAATGCAAATAAAAGTGACATTTGAATTTTGGGCAAGAGAATAATTGCTTCATGCAAGTAAATTTTTTATGTCCTTGTCCGATAGGACAAGTAAATTTTAGAAAACTTGTTCAACCCAGAAGGGTATTCTTTTTATTGCTTGGACAAGCATAATGTGATGTGAACTGTTGTTTAAGTTTTAACGGTGTGGTTATAGCTTATACACAGATGTAGTGGAAAACAGTAAAAATGTGCAGTTAAACTGTCGTTTTTTAGGTTGGCAGACAAGTTTACTTCAGTGCTGATGAGTATGAAAATACTTATACGAAAGTGCAATAAGTTAAGTATGACTGTTCGTAGATATGGTCTCTTATATGAATAAAGTACAGTACAGGATTTGTGAAATACGTTTGCTGATCTGCATTTTTTTGTTTTCTTTATGTTAGACATCAGGGTTTAACTGAATCAGATTTGACTAAATTTATCGTGAAGGAGACATAATACTTCACTCCTTCAGTTTAGTGTTTCATCATATAGTTATACACAGTCTGGTGCAATGGTCGAATGGGTTGAGTGTTTGCCTTGCATTTGGTAGGTCTGAGTACAATTCCTGGCCAAGTCATACCAAGTGATTTGGTAAGCATTTTCTGCTTACCACTGAGCACAAATGAGGAAGAGTAATGGGAGTTAAACACACATCACTAACCCCTGCTGTAGTAGCTTAGACTTAGGCCACAGACATGGAGATGGGTGCCACCCCTAAATATCTATTACAGATGCACTTGTAAGCAACTTTCACTTTAAGACAATATACAGGGTAATGAACCTACAAAATCCAGTCCGAGTCCACAACTCAGTTCTGGAAGAGTTGGGGACTTCTAAACATCATAAAAAGAAGGAAGTTCCACTACTTCAGTCACAATCCATGAGCCCAACCCATACCAAAACCCTGTCATGACATGAGGTGACAGTCCATCTCAGAGGTAATAAAAACATTAATAAAGCACCCAGCGGTGCTCCTGCCCACTGATTGAGGAGCTATCACCATCCCAGCGACTCCTTTATCCGAACCTTTTGAGACCAAGGAGGTTGAAAAAGGAATTAGGTATTCTTTTTCAACCTCCTTGTTGAGACATACAATGTACTACAATGTAAATACAACCAGACCTGCCTTCACCAAATGCACCCTTATCACTCGTACTTGCATACTCAACCTATGGAGCTTTAGCACAAAAACTGTCTAAGACTTATGTTCATCACCTCCAGTAAGACTGTAAGAGACTGTAATCGTGGCCATTTCAACAATGTTTTTATTGCAATACTTGTTTAAAGAGGGAAACAATGGCACTGTGGTCCCATACCCTGACCATGTGACCCCTTACTCTGGAGAACAGATCCTCTATCAAATTCTGATTGACCAGGGAAGCTATTGGGTGACATTTGGCCAGTTTTGTTCTGTTTGAAGAACAGGCAAAAATCAACGCCCGCACGGATGTCATCCACAGAATCAAGTCAGTGTGGCCTAACCGGAAGCACATTGTTTTCCTATGCCTAATAATATATTGTAATGGAATATGCAAACGTTGTGTACGTTGGGTGCACCATCTCACAGTCAAACACCCTCAAAGCCGTACAGAAAAGAGCCATGAAGATCATCCACAGAAACAGGGATGCCTCCTGCACGACTACCCCCCTGCCAACTCTCCAGTCCAGGCGCGAAGACGCAGTAGTAACTCTCCTCAACCAGATGCGCTCCAGTGACCATCCACTACACTACATGGTTACAGGTGACAGGCAATAGCGGACTGGGCGTACTCTGGGGAACAGCAACCACCTCAAACTGCTGGCCTGTCGTACTGAGAGACTAAGAAAATCATTTCTATACAAGACAACAGCCCTGTACAACAAGACTCTGTAGACATTTCATTTCAGTAACAAGTGCCTCTTTTGTTTTTATATAAGACTGTAACGCTGACTTGTATTATATGTAACTCTACTTTAAAATGAATCTTTTATGAGAAATCTTCTATGATAAAACTCTCAGGCGAACATACGTCCACTATGTAATTTGGTTTGAAATTTCAGTCTTGTTTTAAACTGCGAAAACCAAATAAAGCTCTCATCTCAATTGGGGGAAAAAAAAAGCAGTGAAGTCACCTGTCAATGTTCCTCCTGATGTCTGACACTGCCACGTTCCCCCGCACCATTAGTGCACAGGCCAGGTACAGGCTGTGTCTGGGGTCCGCACTGATCAGCTGGTACTCCTTTGTAAAGGCATCCGAGAACATCTGGTCTAGCCTGTGTAGGAAGATGGATAAGATAAAACTATTAAATGTTCATGGTAGTTTCATTTTACAGGTGGTTTTCACAGTGACCTCTTGTAAAACCATGATGCCACAAAAACTTTCTTTCCCAATTTCTACAGCAAAATGAAGTCCCCTGAAATAAATGTGTCAGTCTGCATGGATGTTATGACCTCCTTGGGTACTGTAAAATGAATTTCTACCACATGTGTAAGGTCAAACGTACAGACTGAGGGGCAGTGAGCCTTGTTGACATGAGCTTCACGATAGGATTTTAACTACGGTGGGAGTCTGATATTCCACAAAATAGATTCCTTTGTAGCAAAATTGACCTGTCCATTGTTTTGAGCTTTGCCCTTTTACAAGTTTTCAGACAATCTGGTCCAGGTTCATGTCAAAAACTGGGCCTGATCCGCTGATCTGAACCATACCTGTACTTGAATTTTCTGTACCAGTACCCACCCCTATTTTCCAACCTCGAAAAAAGCATGACAAAGATTAGGTCCCCTTTCCACTAGACGACGATCACACTGCGCTCTCACTGTGACCTAATTGACATGTGTAACCTTTGCTTTCACACTGGGTATATCATACAAAATGTAAAAGTGTGACTGAGAAGACAACAAAACACACAGAAAGTTTTAAAAGATTTTTTTCTTTTCTATATAATTCGTTGAGGGATAAGTCACATTTTATTAGGTGGCAGAGAGAGCGTGGCAAGATTGCCATCCTAGTGGAAAGTAGTCTAAGCGATTGGTGCAAATTAAAATATAGCTAGAATTGCTCAAAATATGGTAAAAGCATGAAACTTGGTATGATGAGTCCTGAGTATGTACTAAATATTTTCAAGGGTGGAGCCAATTCAAATCAAAATGCATGTTTCTTAGCAACGGTTGCTAGGTAACCAATATTCCCAGCAAATAGCTACACTATTGACGTCTGCACTGTCATAATTCAAGTTACAATTCTAAATTTAAAAGGGGTTATTAGCGACAGCAAATCTTACTTCCTGAGAGGTAGGCTGACGTCTGCCAGGTGGTACAGAGGACTGAGGCTGGACACCAGGTAGTGCAGCTTGGGGAACGGCACCAGGTTCATGGTGATCTCGTTCAAGTCCACGTTCAGGGCACCCTCAAACCTGGAGGAGCTGGATTGGAGGGAAGGTACAGATCATAAGTACACAATGTAGATCTCAAATGTTCTACTGTAATGTACTGTGTATACAATGCCCACCTCTTGTCTGGTGCAAAAGAATAAACAACATTACTATAGTCCCTGATCTCTGTCCTGGCTTTTGGACGTGCTTGCGCCATCTGATCGTAGCTTCAGGGTGGTTGAGAACTGACAAGAGGGTAAGACAACAAAATGGAGGTTCTACCGAGATGAAAAATTCTGGGAATAACTCAGCAGATGACACGATCACAGCTTGTGAAGTGTGACAGAAGCGACAGTGAGAGAAAGGACGTCCACAGGGCCAACATTTTGCGCGGAAACTGTCACATGACGAGATTGTTGTTATAGTTTGTTGTTGATCCATTGTTGTTGACAATATGCGCTGTTATGTCACCTGTATGTGCCCCTGAAAAATGCACTTAACACAACTTTCCTCTCTTCACTCAGATGGAGATGTAGGGCCGTCTCAGATAGGACATTAATTGGAGGACAGTAAAGAAACCACCACACTTATTGAAAACAGTGTAGTGGTCCTTCCTGATGTGAGAGGATACCTTACAGTCTGGTCTTAGGTTGACATCTTTAAAAGGTGATGATATGAAATGAAATGATAATGACACCAATCTTACCTTGTCAAGTTCAGCAGAAGGTTGGCTACGATGTTGTTCATCTTGTCAAACGGCTTCTCCTGACCTTTGATCCCGCCCGTGTCAGAGGTCACGGTGCTGCCACCTTTGACCTTGCTTGTCGAGGAGATCTTGCTAGTTTTACTGGCTGCCTGGTTCACCATGTTAAAGATATCAACAAGGGACTGTGGAAACAAAAGGGAAATACATGATTGTACAATTATTGTATATGAGATCGAGTGGCGTGATTGGCAGCGTGTTTGGTTTGGGATCTACAACTCCCGGGTTCAAACTCGGCTGTGTCACGGATCTTGTGCCCTTGAGAAAGGCACTTAACACAGCTTTCCCCACTTCACTCAGGTGAAAATGAGTATAGTTACAGCTAGGGATGTCCCCGGATATATTAAATAGTGGTTCCGTGTCTGTATGTGATGGATTCTTTAACGTACTTACACCCCATGCAAGTACGTTAAAGAATTCACCACACCTTTCAAAAAAGAGTAGGGCAGGGGCATGCCCCCAGGTGTGCGATGGTGCGAATTCTTCAGTGAGTAGGTGGTTCACTTCAAATCACTCGGATGGTGGCCTGGTAAACCTCCATCTTATATCGGTCATACGGTCATCTACATGACTGTACATCATTCAGCCAGACTCACTAAATGAAGATTCGTGTCTCTTTCCTCATTGAAAACCACAGTTCACTTTCAATTGTCAAGTTGTTCAGGTTCATGTACCTAAACTTCTGTTACCAATCGATTACTGTTTAAGTACCTGTACCTAATGTCACATTTAGATACACATCCCTAATAATTATAGACTTTACTGTGTACTTGCCTGGTTCTCTATGGGCAGCACACAGTCAGCGTGTTTAGTGAGCTGGTGCATGGCCAGAACACTGTTGTATGGGGAGGTGATACAAACTTTACTGTGTACTTGTACTTGTACTTGCCTGGTTCTCTATGGGCAGCACACAGTCAGCATGTTCAGTGAGCTGGTGCATGGCCAGAACACTGTTGTATGGGGAGGTGATACAAACTTTACTGTGTACTTGCCTGGTTCTCTATAGGCAGCACACAGTCAGCATGTTCAGTGAGCTGGTGCATGGCCAGAACACTGTTGTATGGGGAGGTGATACAAACTTTACTATACATGTGTACTTGCCTGGTTCTCTATGGGCAGCACACAGTCAGCATGTTCAGTAAGCTGGTGCATGGCCAGAACACTGTTGTATGGGGAGGTGATACAAACTTTACTGTACATGTGTACTTGCCTGGTTCTCTATGGGCAGCACACAGTCAGCATGTTCAGTGAGCTGGTGCATGGCCAGAACACTGTTGTATGGGGAGGTGATACAAACTTTACTGTACATGTGTACTTGCCTGGTTCTCTATGGGCAGCACACAGTCAGCATGTTCAGTGAGCTGGTGCATGGCCAGCACACTGTTGTACGGGGAGGTGATGACATCATCTTCTGCTGATGGGTACACAGCCGTGGTGAATCTGCAGAAGGTAAAATGTAAAGAACATAGAAAAGTCACATTTCCAACAGGGGTGTCTAATATTGATTTGATCCTCACGGAAATCCGATGATCCTCTACTAAGAAACACACAATCCATAGAAATTTTATGCAGTCCAAGAAATTAGTAAGGACCATTTTTTTCTTAGTAGTGGATCATATTTTTTCCTTAAGGAATCACATGTTTTTTAGTAATAGATTGTATGAATGCAATAAGGGTCGTATGTTTTCTGTAAGGATGTTTAAACTTGGACACCCCTGTGCAAGAGCATATAATCATGTTAGCCTTCCCATGGTCTAGCATAACAAACTGCTGCTCAGTTTTTCTTTATCTCAAACACCTTTGGGAATATGGTGACCAGCCCCTCCAGACCTGTCCTGCCACTCGCTACATTATGTAACCATGGGTGTCTGTAAAACCTCTAGTAACCATGGCCTTTAGCTTCTTTGCTCAGAGAAGAAGTGGAAGAAGAAACTGAGCAACAAAATTTTCCCTTTCATAAAGCCATAGTTGAATTATTTCAATACACTTCATAATATAACATTGTATGATATTGCGTGACCTTCTGATATTTGACTGTATTTACCTACAAGAGTAAAAGCCCCAAAACGAAAAGCAAAACGAAGCTATCAATTCATTTAGTTTTTCAAACTATTAGTACACTAATCTCCTCATAATTTACACTGGGAAGAATAAGACCAGGAAGCCTTCCAAGAGAGTGAAAAATTGATACGATTCACAAACACAGAAGACTGTTTGAGGGTGACCTTTGCTCTGTACTATCACCTTCCCTCACCTGTACACTTCAGGATACTCCTCTTCAAGAAGGTTCAATATGAAGGTCCCCACACCTGAGCCAGTACCTGTCACAAGGAGGAAAAATTAACCTGTGACTTAACAAAATCATTGCCATCATATAAAGATTATAAATTTTGAAATTTGTAAAATAACACCTCACTCACTCTGGACCCATGACTGTAGAGGTCGTAGGGGCTTCACGACAGCCACATACTGTCCTTACCCCCTAAAGTGTCTGTACCCCTTGTAAAATCCATCTCTTTGTTGTCCCTACTCCCTGTACATGATCATGTCTGTACTCTTTTTAGTGTCCATAACCCCCATAATGTCCTAAAAACTGTGCTGTCTGACCCTTTGCAGTGTCCATACCCAATGTTTGTACCCCCAGTAGTGTCCTTATCCTGAGCTATGTCTGTATCCCAAGTACGGTCAATACCCCAAGTAGCGTCTGTACGCCCAGCTGTGTATAGCCAAATGGACCACTGTTTTGTTCATTCACAAGTTTTCACAGATACATGTAATCAGGTCCAGGTTCAGGTTCGGACCTAAACCTGATCCTTTGGACCTGGACCGGACATGAATTTTGCGAACCGGTACCCACCCCTTTTCACAGACTGAGATAGTTTGAAAGGTTGAGTCCTCACCTCCCCCCATGGAGTGCAGAGTAAAGAAACACTGCAGACAGTCACACATCTCTGCTGTTCTCCTGATGGCTTCAGAGATCTGCTCTCTGTACATACTACCGTACATCATGTGGCCCACAGCCCTGCAATATCAACAACACAGACATACAATGTACAAATTTAGTACCAGTAGAATTACACATGAATGTTATGTCAACATGTCAACAGGGCTCGAAACTCATTTTTTGGATCAGGAGCACTGGTGCACCCAACCTAAAAAAATTGGGTGCACCAAAAAAATATTAAGGTGCACCACATTAAAATAATTCAAAAGTAGAATGTCAGGAAAAACCTAATTTTGATGAATACAAATTTCAGACATTTTACGATCTTTCTAACACCTGGATGTTAGGAATATGGTGTACAAGTAGTAGTAGTCCACATCGATATCTTTACACAAAAATATTTGTGTGCACCAGTGCACCCACAAAAAAAAATTGGGTGCACAGCTCCAATTTCAGGTGCACCAATGTGCACATGAAGTATTTTGAGCCCTGGTCAATCATGTAATATCTATAAATTGTTCATAAAAGAGTTTCATCAGGGGTATAAATCACCATGATATCAGTTTTGTTATCATCATGCCAGCCTTACTTTTCTTCTCCACAAACATTTCGACAACCTGTCTGCTGTCTTTGTCAATGCAAAGTACATTTTATAAACTGATAGTGATAGAAAACCTGACTGTCTTGTTGTGAAGTACAAATAAGAAGCTCCATCTTAAGATTGGAATTCCGTTTTTCCCATTTTGAAATGTGCTAATATTTTCAATATAAAAGCACTTGGTGCAAAGTCTTTACATATGATTGACAAGTATGATGTACAGTTGTGAAATATGATAATAACTTTCATGAATATTCATTTTGAAAATTTTCTTCCTGCAGGAATTCCTGCAGGAATTCCTGCAGGAAGCGTTTTTCCTGCAGGAATTCCTGCAGGAAGCGTTTTTCCTGCAGGAATGCTGCAGGCATTCCTGCAGAAATTCCTGCAGGAGAAAGGTAAATTCCTGCAGGAAGAATGTTTCCTGCAGGAATTTCTGCAGGAATGGCCTTGACAATGACAGGAAGCATTCTTTATGCATTTAATTTTGTTTTGAAACTGTTAAACAATGCATTAGATTTCATTAGATGTTTCAGACTTGACTTTAACTATGTATATAAAACAGATATATAATGGAGGCATTTTTTATTGTTTTGTTTTCCTAGTTTTATTGACTGTTGCTGGAGATGCCTGGCATTAGAAATAACTGACCTATGAATGAACTTCACTTCAAGAAAATGCATTTCCTTCAGTGGCTACTCATATTTTTCAGAAGTACAGAAGCTTGGGCATGGTTACTTCTTTCATTTTTTTCTTTAATTCTTTAACATCACCACTTAGGGTTTATTAGTATCTAAGCCAATTTGATTGTACATGTAGGTGCAAGTCAGGAACATAAACACAAAATTCATAAATTTCATGACAGGCCTAAGCTTCCCTTAAAAGTATAAATTCAATTATTGTAAATTGCACATGTACTGTAAGGGTATCCCTAATAGGATAATCATTGGAGTCCATAAGAAAAGTACTGTACAATGAAAGTACAGTACTTTTAGTTACATGTTGTGTAAAAACCTTTATCCTATTATCAGTGCCAACCTGATGAAATTATTTTCGGAACTTCCAGTAACTATTTACTGAATTCTAAACTGTAGTAAATCAAATGATACATTCAGTTGGTGGAAAAGTAGATGACATGAACCGCCTTGTTTGCCATGCTGATAGCTGGTGTTTGGGTTATAGAAACCAACCACTGGCGGCTTTATCTCATGATGCATCCCTCAGGGTAAAACATTGATCCTTTATTAGCATATAGCCAGGTGGCATTCACCAGTCATATTTTATGTTGGTTATGACACTGTAACACAATATTAGAAGTGTCCCGAGCCGGGTGCGTGGACACCTAGAAATTCATTAAACACTGGTGCTAAATGAATCTTATTTATTAGGTTTTTGATACCTACTGGACAGCTGTGTTTAATGAAGTTCTAAGTGCCCAATAGAAAATAATAATCAACCGTCACCAGATCAGATCAGATCACAGAACATTGATCAATGAGAACAACACCCTGTCCTCATCTGGAACTCTTTACATGCTCTAAAATCCTTGAGATTGGGACAAAGGCCTTTTTATCACAAGAGTGTGATATTATCACCTCCCCTCCCCTTTCTCACCTATCTTTAGAGAAGTCATTATATAATCTCCTTTGCACCTACATGAAGGTGTTTAAAGCCAGCAACAACAATGCGTGTATTGATTTATAATGACAGGTAATTAGAGACTGAAGTGAATGGTAGCTGCCTTTTATTCAGTGCCTCCACTGGTGTATGGAACAGGTCAGTATTTATATATAACACTGCATAGAATACTAAAGTTTACCCAAAGAGGTTTAACTACCTTGTAGATCACCAAGGAGTTTAGAATTCTCTGATCTCACTGACCTAACCTAGGTTTTACAGCAACCTTGGAATAGATATAATTTTTTACTATTTGCCTTTCAATTGGTAATCTTTTACTCTTGTCTTGGCTACCTTAGGTCTCTTGTTTAAGCAAGGGGCTTTTATCTTGGTTTCAGACAAAAAGTTCCTGATGATGGGTTTGAAGGCTGATACTGATAGCCAGAATAAAGCTACCATTCCAGAATGGCTATCAGTATCACATCAAAATATATACCACAGGCCTTCTACTCTTCAAAATCAACCAGGAAAGTTTGCCAACACGGAGGGTATTGATATGTAAAATTTGGGGTCCTGGAGTATCTTGCAAATACAAGCAATTTTTGTACTATAGAGCCAGGCGTTGAAAAGCAGAAAGGCCCACAAAATAACAACAAACTTTTTGATAACCAAACTTATTGATAACCTGGGCTTTATCTGGTCCAAAGAACCATTATCTTTTTGACTATTAATAAACTTGAAGCCCGCTATGAAGCTGTTTACCAGTATGATTCATTATAAGCCAGAAGGCCGACATAACCGCATTCCTCTGGAACAAAGAATTTGCCAATACTGTAACTTGAATAAGATAGAGGATGAGTGTCACTTTATTGTTTAGTGTACTTTATACAACAACAAAAGAAACGTCCTCTTTGAAAATATACAAGATATGTTCCCTATTTCCAATACTTGAATACCACGGAAAAAAATTCATATTTCTCATGCAATTAGATCAACCATACATTATTGATTCCATCTGTACTTATATTTATAACTGTTTTAAGAGGTGAGAAGAAGTTGAACTTGTAAATACTGAAATGTATTAGTATTTGTAGAGGTGATAAGATACCTTTTTTTTAATCAAAATTGTACATTATCACTAGCGCTACAATCTGTACTTAGCTTGTTTGAGCACAAATGTACAATCAAGGTCATTGATTCATTATATAGAAACAACAGGCAAAAGTTTGTTCCAGAGATTATTTGTAGTTTCCAAATCCTATTACATGGGCCTGTATATAAGGCACTCACTTTCCTCTTTTTGGTAATTATGCACATTGTTATGCAGGTTCAAAGGAGGTCAGTTATTGTTAAGGCATGCTTCCCAATTAGCAAGTTGAATTAGCAAGTCCCACAGGGACTGTCCCAAAGCACTGGATGGAAAGATTCAGAACACCTCCCTGAGATCAAGGAGGTTGCTTCTTGCTGAGATATTTCTATACTGAACTGCTTTTGAGCCAGATTAGAACTAGAAGAACTTCAAAATTGCAGAAACCTGAAAATTCACTTCTGGGATAGATTACAGGATTCGAATGGTTAAACCAGATCGGCAAATTAAGGAGTAATAAAAGCTCCTTGATCTCACCAACTTGATCTGGCCCTCTTTCAACCTCCTTGATCTGGCTCAACACTTTTGTTTTGAACTGCCAACTAATGGAAATCTTAGAATTCAGAAAAATGGTAAATTAGGTAGTGCTCTGCATTGCACTTTAGCCAACCTCTCACTTTACATAATATAATATAATATTATATACCATTGAAGCTTGGATCCAGGTTACATCCAGGTATGTGACGTCATACTTTGTGGCGTCACCCAGGAAAATAAAAGTTTTTAGATAATAATCTTATATTTAGGCCATGTTTCTGAATCAAAAATTTTTTTGAAACAGGATGTGTTTGAAGGCACTTGAAAGGCCATGAAAGAATGTAGCTTCTTACGGTTGCATAAGATAGTATTGTCAGCCTGCAAGATCCGCTTGGAGATTCTGATCATGATAGACAAAGAAGCACAGTGCAAATGACACAGTAGGGTTCGGAGGACACCAACTGACTAGTCTAATTAGTCTGTTCTGTCAACTTTTAGCTTGAGTGGTAAATGTGTTGGGTTCATGAGCTGGCGGGCCCAGGTTAAAATCCTGGGAGCCAGGCACAAATTTTTCTCTTGTGTTTCAGAAGTGTAAGGTTGTGAAGGACGTTGCACTTCTGTGAGGGCCTGCATGCCTTTTTCCGTTAAGTGTTACGAGCCATTTTAATTTACCGTTAATCGTTACCGACCCACTCTAATTCACCGTTAAGCGTTATCGGTATATTCTTCGTGAAGCGTATTGGTCGTTTTAATTCCACGTTAATCGTTACTTGTTATCCCGAATTCACCGTTAAGCATTACCAAGAAATTCTTCGTAACAAGTTATACCCACGAAGTCAAATGCCAGATAGAGCCCCTGAAAATGCAGGAAATGGTGTTTCAAAGGGTCCAGATTTCAAAATTTCTCCGAGCCTCCCGGCCGCTTCGGGTAAAAATATGTTGCGGAAGCGTCGCCCCTCCCCCTCCCAAAAAACCTTTTCACTCAAACAGATTTCAGTGTCCAACTTAGCATAGTTTCCGGCAAAATTTTCTCATCGAATGCAGAAAATGAGGTTTCTCCAGACCTCCCTTGCAACGGCTTGCGGCTTTGGTGCTCACGACGACCTGGCGAAAACATGTTTCAGGGGCGTTGGCCCAAAAAATTTTCTCTTTAATAAAATGTCATTTGATTTACCTTCGTTGGCTAGCAAAATTTGTCCTTCAAAATGCAGTAAATGGCGTTTCAGACGGTCCAGACTTTTAAATTTCCCCGGACTTGTCTGGCAATTTCTCGTGCCGTCCGAGCTTGAAATGGTAAAAATATGTCGGAGGCCGGAGGTCAATTGCTACAACCATGTGTAATTTTGATGAAAATTTCATTATTCTGTCAGCAAAATTTGCCGGAAAATGCAGGAAATAGCATTTCAGAGGGCCATGATTTTAAAAAATTTCCCAGGGAGCATACCCCCTACCCCCATACGATGCGTTGCGCCTTCAGCAATAGTCCCCCCCAGCCTACAAGAAACTGCTGTTGCCGCCTCTGGTGGGAGCACTGACCCAGGGAAGCAAACGTCATAGACACAGCAGACATTGTCCCTGTTTAATGACCCCTCCTAGGGCAGCAGCAATACTATAGGGCCGGCCGCTAGGAGCGCGATTTTAGTCAGGCTAGTAGCCTCCTTCACCGGCCTCTCTGGGAAGCTTGGCGTTTTTTTTTCGGTGGGGGGGGGGGGGGTCGATTTTTAATCGGGAATATTGCGGGAAAGGAATATATGCCGGGAAAGGAATTTACACCGGAAAGCTTGTACGGGCTAAATGAGTTCGGCTCCTTCACCGGCCTCTCTGGGAAGCTTGGCGATTTTTTTTTTGGGGGGGGGGGGGGGGCGAAAAAAAAGCGAAC
>NC_049985.1:25493648-25527860 GCF_000003815.2 Branchiostoma floridae
TTCAAACCAGCAGCCGGATCACAAATCCAGTACGCTACCGCTGGCGCACAAAAAGCTCAGAGCTCCTTAGCAAGGACGGTAGGAACTACTTGAACCCACTGTTACACTAGTGGGGCAAAAGCAAACTTTTTTTGGGTCTTCATCCTGCACCAGGTTTTTTGGGAAGCAGTCATAGTCACTGTGCAACAGTGGTATCAAACGACCAAATGACCAACTTTGAAAGTAGCCCCCCCAACTAGAAGCAGTCCAGCTTTTATTTTCGAGCACTCGGGTCTGATTTTACCATGGTCATTACTGACAGAAGGGGGTCTGATAGCGAGCAGTTGTTTAATGTAACGCAGCTTGAAGGGCAAATTGAGCAAGGCACAGCTGGATTGGAAATTAGGCACAGAGGTGCTGACTTCATTCCATGATGCCTATATTAAACCTCCTTGGTTTGAGCAGTCTATTTATTACCTTTAGTTATTATAAGTGGAGTCCACAATTACCATCAAATTTTCACAAAACTTCAAGAAAAATTATTCATAGTTTACCTTTAAATTGACAAAGACAACCTTGATTTACCCTTTAGGTTTAACCATTTCATATTTAAATAGATTAGTGTAAAAGTGAACTTAGGTTTCTGAAATTCTGTAATTCTTCAGTCTGTAATTTCTTGTAATAGTGTACCCCCAAGTTCCAGGATTCTTTCTGAAGGCCTTAGGTCCTCAGCACTACAGGTAGCCAGGATGTTTGGACCTGGGGAATAATTAGTCCTTTGATAATTGATAATTGATAATTGGACACCAGCATCCTTTGCATATCTATAGAACAATAGCTGACCTTACTTTGAACCCGCATTACAATAGCGCATACTTACTTGAATTTTCAACAAGAGGAAGCAAGCCCCTGGCTTTCTTAGGCCCAATTTTAAACTTTATGAAATATTCTCTGGAACAAAAATTCAAGTGTTAATCTTATGATGGTCAAAATATGACCAACCAGATCAAACAAATCTCAAGTTCCTGACCAAGGAGCTTTCATTCTTTGCCACGTTCAACTTGGTACTGCGTTTACAAGATATCATTGCATGCATGGAAGGAGCATTCGAATAGAGCAGTTTTCATTTGATGAAAACACCCATGTGTGAACAGCCGTAATGGCTCTGTCGGCACAACTGTTGAACATGTCAAGGGCAACTTGGACCCCATTCAAATGAAAAAATACAAGTGAGTTAAATGAGGAATCCGATTAAAGCTTTCTGTTGGATTAAAAAATGCGTTCACATTTAATCGGATTAAACTCAAACTTGCGACCACGACCACCCCGAGTCGGGCACACGTCGTGCTTCCAAAATGTTGCCAGACTACCTCATAATTTTGAAGGATTTAGTGACATTGATATTATATATGATAACTGTTGAGAAATTGGCTGGCTTTTGATGCGTCGACAGTCAACAAGAACATGGCGCTTGTGAGGTCATACAGGTTGAACTGGGGGTAGAAATGTTGCGCGGGGTGTGATTATACTCTACATTTAACTGTAGTACAAAATGTAAATGTATATGTTGAAAAAGTTGCATGAATAGGAGAAACTACTACTAAAACGTTTGTTGCATACTTTTTTGCCGGTGTGTAGCACTCCTATCTTAGTGTCATTGATTTAGATATGAATTATAAGGCCATTCCTGCAGAAATTCCTGCAGGAAACATTCTTCCTGCAGGAATTTACCTTTCTCCTGCAAGAATTTCTGCAGGAATGCCTGCAGCATTCCTGCAGGAAAAACGCTTCCTGCAGGAATTCCTGCAGGAAAAACGCTTCCTGCAGGAATTCCTGCAGGAATTCCTGCAGGAAGAAAATTTTCAAAATGAATATTCATGAAAGTTATTATCATATTTCACAACTGTGCATCATACTTGTCAATCATATGTAAAGACTTTGCACCAAGTGCTTTTATATTGAAAATATTAGCACATTTCAAAATGGGAAAAACGGAATTCCAATCTTAAGATGGAGCTTCTTAAATGTAACTTATAATTCCATGGACAATTTGTTCTCAAACTACTGTAGTTGCATTCTTCTTTCTGCTGTGTGACAAACAAATAGTTTTCGTACAATTGTTGTGTGATAGAATTATATTTAATATATATAAAACAGGAGAGAACTAACCAGTTATTCCCACATCCGGAGACGTCAGTAATGAGCTGCCTGTGGTCGAACACATCCCCCAGGGGTCCCTTCAGGATCTCACTCACCACACCCTCCTCCATGTCTACCAGAACTGCCTGCAATGTCACAATTATCATGATGTAAGAAATGACGGGGGAAATGCTATAAAGGTAGAAATATTCGCAGTGGTTTTATGTTCATGGTTTTTGCAGTGACCACTTCACCACAAAATTTTTTTCTGTCTTCTCCCCACCCAGGGTTGTAGCCAGCCTGAAATCATGTTCCAATATCCTCTCGATTTTGAATCCTATTAAGCCCCAAGATGCGAGACATCGCGCCTTCGCTCCCCTGAACATTTTAGAAATGTAGACCCTCTGAAATGCTATTTCCTGCATTTTTAGGTGTAAATTTTGCTGGTAGACCAAGCTGTTCAACGGCATCTGTTTGGTGAAAAATAACACAAGGGAGACAGTTTTTTTTATAACTTTACATAACGATTTTTGTCCGTAAGAGAGGATGGAATAGGCAATTTTTTTTCCGTATCCAGCTGCAAAATTCCGACAAAAGACGGAAGGACGGGTGCTGCTTACAACCCTGTCCCCACCTACCCCCTTGTCTGAGAGCTTTATTACTACTCTTTATTACTACATTATGCAGTATCATGATATGTTGCAGGCACCTTTCGACGTGAAGATTCATGAATACTACCGAATTGGATGCACAAGTTGAAAACAGACACGATCTTTGAAAATCGAAAACATATTCGCCAAGACTTAGTGCTACGAACCCAGAGGGTAGATACAATTACATCAGTGACAGTTGATCATGTCAACAATAACGAAAGCATTCTTTCCATCTGTAGCACCTTTGCTAGAACACAAATGTACAATGTCTGGTAAGTCTCCGGAATTTCTATTACTGAACAGTATCTGACTCTAAGACTATTCATAACTCGAAACCACTGCGAACACTCCATTTTCTCCCTACCGCGAAATAAAATCCCCGCAAACTTTAACACATTTTACAGTATCACTGATGAATAAGAAAACCACGGGTAGTCAATTTCCATTCATCGGTGTTCCACATAACTTGTATACCATATTTAGGCATAACACACTAGTTCTGCCTTCAGCTTTTTTTAGTCAGCCGCTGACAAAAGGGTATACAATGTAAATTTTCAACCTGTCATCTATCTGTATTTCACACTCAAACGCCCCTGATAACAATTAGGGGCTTAGAACAGCCAATGCAAAAGGTGTAGTGAATATTGCACATCTTTAACAGTGTATGTCTGTCACTCACTCACTGACAATATGATGTTGAAAATACCAGTGCCTGATGCATTTCAGATTTACAATGCTTTGTTGGATCACTTTGGATGTTTGCAATTGGATTCTCCTTCAGTTTCTCCTGTTGATTTTTGTACAGATGAGCAGGCAAATGCCGAAACGGGACATGCCGGTGGGTTTGGCAACCTGTTTGCCTGACCTGCACATGACTTTTTATGGTGAAGGAGGGGTGTGCAATTCCTTCTCCACCCTCTTGTCTACTGGAGCACTAAGTCTCACAGGGACAGAACTGCATGCCACGTGTGAGACGGCCCCAGCAGATGCAGCTTTGTTAATCGGAGTTTTCGTCTCTTAGGAGGACTTCCGTCCAAGGATGTACGGGGTTCCTTCTACCCCTGACTCATGTATAAGTGGGTGTGTCATGCCCGAACATGGCCCCAAGACCTGCCAAGTACTCCCACAAAGGCCTGACACTGCCATCACTTCGGATGGATTGTATAAAATACCCTATCTACCAACTGAACCTTTTTCAGGAACATAAATGGAAACACAATATTTTGTTGTTTGGCCTTACCCTGGCTTTCAGGTTGCAGATTTTGTCCCTGCCCCGCCCCACCGGGATGTCCAGTGGTTCAGAGTACCTGGCATCCACATTCCTGAAGAAGCTGCTCAGAGGTTCATCAAATGTGCCACTCTGAAAGGATAGAAGAAAAGCAATAAGTACCATCAACTCTAATAATTCCAGTATATGCCATCCCAGGGCCCGAAATACTTTTTTTCTGCATACCTGCACTAGACAAATTTTACCTGCACCACTCTGAATTTATGAAGTATGGATCATACTAAAATTGTTCAGGAACCATTGCTATTTTTTCTTTTATACTCCATAGGTCACGTGGCAACAGTCAATGCAGCTAATAACAATCCAAATACACCTACATTATATAATTACATTTATGTATAAAACCCAGTACATGGACCAGTGCAGGTTAGGTGCAGGTAGACACCAGAAATACCTACACAGCTCCAACTTTACCTGCACTAACCTGCATAATTATGCAGGTGGTATTTCGAGCCCTGCATCATACCATGACATGAGAAATATCATGAATGTTATTTACAGAGATCTACCAATGCAGCATCTAATTCAGTAATTTGGAGTAATTCAGATATTTAGGTGTTCAAGACAATCTTCAGAAGGCCTCTATAACTAGTATAAGGCCTTGAAAAAAACATTCAATAAATGTGTTTCTTGTTCGGCAGCTTTTTCTTGGGTAGGTTGGGAAACAGGAAACACAACTTTTTTTTCTTAGGCCTAACAATATTTTCAATCACATTATCATGGCACCCGGTGGAATTATGAGTTTTAAGTAGAAAGGCAACATTTTTAATTAGACAGGCAACATTTGTGAGAAAATTAGAAGGAAACGTTTACCTTCACATGGTCTAGTCTATTCTACATGTAAGTACTGCTCTATTCACTCTTGTTCTCAGTACTCAAATACAATGTTTATGACTGTGGATGGTGACCAGTCCCCATCCTGCCACCTCCTACATTGTGTAATGGAGCACCACAGGGTGTCTGTTACACCTCCAGTTATCATGGTGACCACCATTTGGTTGAGATGGTCATTAACCATATTTGTTTAGGAAATAACTAAGAAGAAACAGAGCAAAAACAATATTTTTACTATATTATCTGTGAAGGGAAACATCATGATATTAATAATGACATTAACATGCCGGTTACGATGACATTACTTCTTCATACTGTCTAGTGATGTCCTGATTTCATCCTTCCAAATCTAGGGGTATTGATGAGACAAAGTAACTGAAAATAAAAAACACACAGCTCACCTTATTTGTGCTGGCATGTTCTCTGAGAGCCAGGTCCCAGAAGCGACAACCAATCTGGAAAAGAAACAACAGACTTACTTTTCCGATATCAAACAATTGTAACATTACAGCAATTTCCGTCAGTTACAAACACGTTTTCGTCTCAGGTGCTTTTTTCATCAGTTTGGATCAATGTTACTTTCCAAGCAGAGGTTAGGCTCCGGCTGTTTTTTTAACGTTTTTTTTTAGTCGTTTTTATCGGGCTTTCTATTTTGTCATTTTTCTTGAAGTACGCCAGCCAGTTAGGTTTTGACACAGCAAGATAAAATACAAAATAGAAAGCCCGATAAAAACGACTAAAAAAACGTTAAGAAAATAGCCGGAGCCCAACCTCTCCTTGCAGAGTAGATCAATGTAAGGTTTAATGAGTGTTAAAAGTCAATGAGTATAAAAGGAAGATTACATTTCAACACAAGAGATAATGAATTCCTGTGAAGTTGGCTAATAAGACATATTTACATATCTAATGAGCGAGTGCTACACTGTCAGTCATTTTTATTTAGGATTTCATATTTGACAATTATTACTTTATGCCAGTTTTGCAGAATTGAGCATTTTTAGTCATACATGTATATCATATGGTACATTCTATAGTTATATTCCTTATTAGCTATGAGGTCATTGAACTCTAGATTTTGTTTTTCTTTTATAAAAACTTGCTGGCAGTTACCATGGCTAAGCTTGGGGCCACTAAGTCTTGTTTTTCTATTATGAAAACTGACATCAATTACCATTTATCTAATATGTTTGCAGGAAGGGACAATGAGTTCTTGATTGGCTGACTGAGTACGTACTCCGGTTTTCCCGCATGTTGCTATGGCAAAAACCGCAGCCAAGCTACGGGGTTGTTGAGCAATGTGTTTCTTTTATGAAAACTACATGTCAGATCATTAGGTGGTTTGAGTAAAGGGACAAAGAGTTTAACTTAGTGATTGGTCTATATAAGATCTCAGTACTTCAGCATGATCACTCACTATGCCCACGGAGCGCGCCTGCTGCGGACGTTTCTGCAAATTTCTCGCTGTTTTCGATATTGCAACAGGTGAGTAACTTGTAAGCTGTGGTTCTTTTCTGCTTTCTGCATGTCAGCAATTATGTTTAGTCTTTAGGATTTTTATGACTGTGAAGAAACACTTGAATGGCTACAGCTTGTTCAATCTTACATGTAACCACGGTGTGATTGATTTTTTTTTTTTGCAGAGTAGACAACATGTAAATTAAAATGTAGATTGAAATAAATACACACAGTCACACAGACACACATATTGACTGACATTCACTCACACATACACTCATTCACACACATACTCACACACACGCACACATGCACAAACACATATACATACACACACACACACACACACACGGATGGATAGATTGATGACACTTTAAGGATGGAGTAGGGAGGGAGGGACTTAGGATGGATGCTGGATGATGAACACATGATTGACACCGCAACATACATGTCATTGATGCTAAACACCACACCCTTCGGACACACAAGCATTCTGTTAATGGTGTTTCAGTTGACAAATCGTTTTAGCGACATCTTATTTGCATATACACACACACACGATTGTAGAGATGATTGACACAAGATTCTTTTACCTTTTTATTTCACACGCAAGGTTTTCTTCAAAGACAGTAAAATCATTAAAATCATTTCCATGCTCCACTACAGTAACTGTAACAGTAACCCTACATGGTGTCAAACGGGGCTGTTTTGTAAGCGTCGAAGTCGACCTACGACATCCGATCTTAGCCATGACAACTGCTGGAGAGTACATTCTCGTTGTCTCCAACGGAAGTAAGTTTCTGTTTCTGCCTTCAGTACACTGCATCTTGCTTCCACTGTCTTTAAGTTTCTTTCTTTCTGTGTGGAACACCACAGTGAAAAGCACAAGACAAAGAATGCAAATTACTTTCAAAGGTGCCCCAAATGATGTGCTGGCCTGTGAAGAACAGTTGGTTCTTTACTTTGAACTCTATTTGGTACATATACCGATTAGTTAAGGACATTACCATGATTTGTTTGTAAAGACGACTTACTTGATGACATGACATCTATTAAATATCTAGGTATAGTGAAGTTGGCAGCGAAATGTGCAAATTAGCGATTTTATGTTCGAACTGTTACATTTTCTTCTGCTTCGTGTCTTCTCATGACCATTTTTTTAAGAGCGGGTTGGAATCCTACCCGTGGTGATAATCTAATTTCTTCCATTAGTCATTAACCAATACGATAATCGTTGTTTTGCTTCATATCAAGTTGTAATGAGCGTGGCAACAGCATATTTTCACATTTCAATGAGAATGAGCCTGTTATTGTTAGGCGTAGGAAAAAATGTTGTGTTTCCTGTTTCCCGACCTACCCTAGAAAAACCTGCCGATGCTACACATTCTTATTGAGTTGGTAGTGAAGTCATATACAAGTACATGGAAGTTTTCAGTTAGAATTTTTATTCAGCCTGCTTCCTATTCAAGTAAAAAAACATGCTTGTCCTATCTAATGAAGGATAAATGTATCCACAGATTTGTAACCATTGGGCATTCTGCACAAAATTGAAGTTTGACATTGAAAATATAAGAGTCCTCATGCATTTCAGTTTTACTTTGTTAAACTGTATAATAATTGACATTGACCAAAGTCGAAAAAAAAAGATTTAAAAAATTCAAAGAAGATAATCCCTACCTACCGACCCTAACTACTTTCAGGACCGAAACAGGAAACACAAGGTTTTTTTCCTAGACCTAAGCACTTTTTTTCACACTGACATTTAAAACTATCAATTTTGCCCTACAGTCACCATTGTACTGACTGTCGTTGGTGGCCTCCTCACCATACTGACCATCTGGACACGTCCGGCCCTGCGAAGACTGGTCAACGTTCCCCTGGTCAGCCTCGGCTTTGCAGATATCCTTTTCGCCACTTTCTTCTCCCCCTTATGGATCCACCAAATCCTTAACCCCCATTGGGAGCCCCCTCCAGCACTGTGCTGGCTTATGGGCTATGCCTCCCCTGTGCTGTGGGGGGCATCGCTGGCCCACATGTTGTGTATCGCCCTTCAGCGTTACTTCAAGATCTGTACCCACAGTACACGTCTGAATTCCCCGCCTACCCTCGTTGTCATGCTCTTGCTCGCATGGTTGGTCCCCACGGTTTCATTCTTGCCTCTCTACATCATGGAGGAAGTCAAAGTTGACCCGAAGTTGAAACGGTGTGCGTTGGGAAATTCTGACAACCTCTGGGCAAAGATTCCCCCAGTCATTTTGAACCTAATCCTCCCTTACGTTGCAGCCCTCGCTTTTTACATCCTGATCCAAAACCATGTGAGGAAGAGTAAGAAACGAGTCCAGGCTAGTGCACAAGGCCCTTCTGCCGGTTTGGCAGTGCAGTATGCACTACGGGAAATTGATGGCGCCAGTCCTTCTGAAAACACGGAAATCGTCAAGGTGACAAAGCCTTTAAGAAATCTGGAGGGTGTACAGTGGATGGGGGATGAAAATTCGTTATCAAGCCATTACGGACCAAAAGGCAATGATTGCATAGAGCCGGGTGAATCCAAAGGCAGCAACCTGGTCGCAACAGTGTCAGGGACAAGTAACCAAGACCAGGGCAAAAAATCCCCATCAAGCGATGAGGTACAAAAAGATAATGACCACAATGAGCCATATAGAGCCAAAGACATCACCCTAAATGCTGATACAGTGTCAGATCGGGCAGACAGAAATGAACACGTTGTCTCGGGTGGCAAGTCACAAAACAGTAGCGCTGCCGAAAGGCAGATCACCAAAATGATGATGATGCTCTTTGCTGTGTACACCCTATGCAATCTGCCTATCGTCCTCATGGCGATGTTCTCCAGTAAAGTCCCAGGCGAAGCCTTCACTGTCGGCCACTTGCTGGCCTCAGTGAGCGGCGCCCTAAACCCGATCGTATACGGCGTCATGAACAGAAACATTCGCCAGGGGTACAAGCATATCTGGGACAGTATGCTCAACTTCATAACCTGAGTTTCTGTCAAAATGTTTGCCATTCTACTATTGGCGAAACAACACGGAAAATGACAGTGGCAAGGGTGAACTATTTGTGCCACAAAAATGGAAACATAAAATGACATTGAGTTTAAATTCCTACAAATTGTAGTGGAGGAAAGTACATGTACTAGCCAAGGTAACAAAAGCAAGCAACCAAAATGCAGTAGATTTAAATTTGTGACTGTCAAAATTGTTTCACCAAAAACAAACGTCAATTTTAGCAATATAGGTTTATCACTCATCATTTCATGATGATGTAAAATCAAACTACACAATCATGTATATCTCGATTTTTTTAATTCACAATTGTTAGAAAGGATTAATTTTGTTCGTTCTAACATGACACCTGCCTGTCTGACAGTATTTCCATGGGCTAGTAGAATTGACTTTCTTTCATTTGTTTAGCAACCTCCCAGTCAGGTATGAGTTGAACCATCTACTAGTACAAAACATTTCATTCAAATTGTAGGCTATGACTTATGTCATATAGAGTTGTCATTTAGGGGGTCAAACTTGAAAGGCTTGTCTTTGAATTTGTAAATGTAGCACTAAATATCACAAAACACATGAAAATAATAGATACAACAGTGAAAACTACTACATAACAACTACTGAATTCTATTTCACTAATGCATGAAATTTAGGTGATCTGTATTTATTTAGTATGAGAGTTGTATTAAGTCCCTCTTAACTGCTTAGAAAAATCATGGTACAGTAAAAATCATTTCTACCTTCAACAATAGAGTGGGTTGTTACCAGTACACCTGCATTAAATCAGCCACTTAAAAAACACAGTCCTCAAACATTTCTAAGATGCTCAAAGTAATGAAGTGCTATCACCATGGTTCATCATGACGCATGGTGCTTTCTCTCTCTCCTTTGGTTACCAAGGAGACCGTTATTACTTCCTAGTGAGGAACGCAGGTGCGTCAATCATTCACAATACAGTACAAATGAAAAGCACACAGATTCTGCCTCTTCATTTTGATATCAATGGTCACCTTTTGACGATTAGATGTTTGACGAGGGTTAATGACCCCCTCTTCCTCCCCTACATGTAGGTAACTGTAATTATATAGTAACTTCACACTGAAACCGAATCAGCAGGCCTAGGAGTCAAGCAGAACCAGCCGGAATGAAGTACTTGCCAAATTCGTGCCACATTTGGTGGAAATTCCAAATGGACCTTAAATCCCCTTCACACGAGAAGGAAGAGCCAAAAAGCCATCAGAATGAAAAATTCTTTTCTATTCCTGTGAATTCGTATTATGGAAATTCTCACTGCATTCCAGATATTCCTTTGGCCACATTCTGACAGGATTCGAAATGGCTTGCCGCTTCGGTTCTCCATTGAATGATATAAGAATGTTTCGAATACTGTCGGAATGCTGTAGAATGCAGTCATACTGCAGTTAGAATTAGAATCCATTTTGAATGCCATTCGATATTTTTCCACTTCGAATGCACCAAGAGTTCTTTTAAAACATGTCAGGCTGTTCAATGTTTTATTTATTAAGGTTCTCGCGGGCAAACACACATTCACCCGAATTTTGACCTTATTACACACGTCAGGCTTACCAAAGCCACACAAAACACATAATAACAATAGCTGCATACAAACAACGACTTGTAGATTCCAGTTAACATGTGTATAACATACATAATAGATTAAAATCAACATATTGGAAAACGGTACCGAGTTACAAGCAGTACAGGTAATAGCTAACAACAAGTGTTAATAGCACTACTGTGTAACCTTCTTGTTGTATAGACGGATGGCGCTATGGAGGAAGGACTTGCTGAGTCTCTTAGTACGAGGCTAAGGGGCTGTGGGTACTTGGCTGGGACTTATCAGAATAAATCTTCTTTGCATATTGAACATAAGTTCATTCAATACTGTACTTTGGATATAGGGCTTGACTTTGCCTTTTATAATCCTGAGGTCTAACAAGTTTGTAGTGACTACTTTATCCTTTAAACTTTGGATGTACATGTACTTTGATTTCTTGTACATTGTTTGTAGAATACATTTTGTAAGCCCTTTAGAATTGTTGCAGATACTTGTTACCAAAACTTGCACCTTGTGCCATCTCTTGTTGTTCAGTAAACTTTGTAAAGTTCTAAAATAATTGTACATCTATGTTATCAATTATGTCAGAAACAATTGACTTGCTGGTTGTATATATCTTATTTCTTAATATGCTTTGTCATTTAGAACTGTTATGAAATATTTGTGGTCAAAACTTGTATCTCGTGCCAACTCTTGCACAGTTAAGTTTATCAATTTATAGATATCATCAATTGTATCAGAAAGGATTGACTTGTTGGTCTTGTAATTGTGCAAACTTAGGCCACACCAATTTAATTTCTTGGTTCATGGATTTTTTCTTAAAAAATATGGAGCGAGAGGGCGAAATAAAAATAAAAATAAAAACTGTAAAATGGTTGGGGTAAAGGTAACGGCTTATCCAAAACATAAAGAAAAAAAGTTTTCAGCTTGAAAAAAGTACAAAAACACTATTATTGTACAGTAACAGCACCTGTACCCACACTTTAAGGAGCTTATAATATAAAGGCCAATTTGCTACACCAGAAAGTTGGTGAATTGTTTCATTAATGGTGAAAATTTGCTGAGTGGTAATTCTTATTTTTATTTTTTTTTTCCAAAAAATAGGAGCGAGCAAATCCGTGAACCAAGAAGTTAAATTGGTGTGGCCTTATGAATGGGCGACATTCAAAACAATGGACCAATTTTCTACAATGACAATGTATTTTTTAGAGTATCTGACTCCCACTGGCATTTCAAAAGCCTGTCTTCAAGTCTGCAAGTTTGACTGTTACGTCTGTAGAACCTTATCAGTAGAAATGACTTAGTCTAAAAGAAAGTATGAGCTCTACCTAGCTCTACCTCACTGTTATTTTTTTTTAAACTTTAAGCGCCAAAATGTGTAGAACCCTGCCGATATAATTGTTGGTCATTTATAGTTGGTCCAAAATTTGATCCACTGATTTTTTTCAGGTACTAGTGCACCCTAGTCAGAAACGATTAGTTGGATGTATCTTCTTTTTTTTTTTTACATATTTGTCCATAGAATAGTCTTTTTGTAAGTCAATTAGAGTATATTTTCTTTGCAAGTTGATTACTTGTTGTCAAAACTTGTACCTTGTGCCAACACTTGAATGGTAAATTTCATTCATTCATATATATTATCAATTGTATCAGAAAAAAATTGACCTCTTGGATGCATCTTACTCTCTTGCACATTGTATCATTGTACTAGTATGTAGAATACATGTAACTTTGTAAGTCATTTAGGATTTCAATGAAATACTTGTTGTCATGACTTGTACTTGTGCCAAGTCTTGCATGGTAAAAATTATTTATCTAAATGTACTGTAAATGCATTTAAGTTTGCGGGGATCTAATTTCGCATTATCGGAAAAAGGAATGTTTGCGGTGGTTTTAAGTTTGCTGTAGCACCATGCACTGTATATGTAGTCTCTTACTACTATGGAAAAATGTTCGCGGTGGTTTTAAGTTTGCGGTGAATTGCCAACGCAAAAAAAAACGAACATAAAACCACATTTCTGTATTTACAGTATTATTATTGTCAATTACGATACAAACAAATAAACCTTTGAATGTATTCACCGGCTCCTTCATTTGTGTAGAATATACAAGTTTTGTCAGGCATACAGGGTCTATACAAACTTGTCAAAACTGGCACCTTGGCTTGTCAACTCTTGCACGTTCAAGTTTATTTATGCTTATCCATAGCAGAGCTCAAAATACTTTTTCCTGCATACCTGCACTGGTGCAGTTAACCTTGAAAATTACCTGCACCAGACAAATTTTATCTGCACCATTCTGAATTTAGGAAGTATGGATCATAAAAAAATTGTTCAGGAACTATTATTTTTTTCTTTTATACTTTATAGGGGGTAACATTCAATGCTGCTAACTACAATCCACATACACCTACATCATATGACATTTATGTATAAAACCCAGTACATGCACCTATGCAGGTTAGGTGCAGGTAGACATCAGAAATACCTGGACAGCTCCAATCTTACCTGCACTAAAAAAAAAAAACCTGCATGTGCAGGTCATATTTTGAGCCCTGCATAGATGTAATTGATTATAACATAAGTCAATAAATGTTTAAATTTACTTTACCTTCTTGTTCATTTATATATATTGTAAGCCATGTAGAATATTTTTGGAATACATTAATCTTTTGCAAACCTTCACGGGTGCCTGTGTGGCGCAACGGCTAGACTAGAGCGTTGGAATCAGAATCAGTAGGTCCTGAGTTCGATACTCGCCATGCCCCTGCCCCCATGACGGTGGAGTGATGCCCACCGAGCCTCACGGCTAATCTGTCTAAAGGTGCAAAAAACACCTACGGATTTGGTGCTGCCAGTGTGACAACATCTGCACACTTGCCACTAAGACCCATGAACTTTTCTTCTTTTTAAACCTTCACAAAGTTTATCAACTTAAGCCACAGCAAGTAAATTTTATGAATGAAATCAATTTGCATTTTATGGGTGACATCAGTGCACTTATTAATTCTAGTTTGAAAATCATTAAGGACCTTATTTACATGATCACCAAGAAACGTTTATAATTCGTTAAATATTTCGAAAAGCCTAACATTATTTGGCGAAGGCAATTTAGGTCGTGAAAATGATTTTCTTTCGGTGTAAGGTAGCCAAGAGTTGCTACATGCTTACCTGGTTTCCGCATTGGCCAACTGTAAGAAAGAACAAGAAGCAAATTATGAGAAGAGACATTTTGCTGTTCATCCATGTCCGACAAAAAGCATGCAAAATACAGTAACAAGTGCAAATCTTTGAGCAATCTTTCAACCTCCTTGCTTCGAGCAAACCTTTCGTGGGGAAAAAGTTGCCCCCCTCCCCCTTAATTTTGGAACAACAACGATCATTTTACTGACCTTGAACCACTATGGACTGTGTCATGTAGCTGCTCTATGTTGCCAACAATAATCAAGGTTCAAGTCAGATTTCTTCAATTCGGTATCATTCCTCGTTCTAGTGGATTTTAAGGCCAAAATGCACATCGCTTGTCACAAAAGTTTAAAATTGGCGGCCATGTTTATCAAGCTGCATGTTGGGATGGGTCAGGTCAAAGGTTAATTTTTGGCGGGTGACTTCCGAATTCACGTGTACGTCTGTTTACGTCCTACCAAAAACCTCCCGCGAAGACAATGGGGGACAGGTGAAACAGAATTCACACCTGTTAGATATGAATATAAATAGCCGCTATCTCATTGGTCGAACCGATAATTAACATCGTCTCATTGGTCAACTACTAATTGACATTCTCTCATTGGTTGAACTGCTAATAATTTGTGATTGACAGTCAGGACCAGTCTATTACATCAGGGCAAGCGAAGTCATACCGGGACACAAGTCGGCAGCACTCACAGTGAGCAGAATGACATTAACGTTACCCTGCCGATATAGGAGAAACTGACTCGCTACCACACAGAGGTAAACCTATTTTATTTCCCGTCCTGAATGTGATGTTAACTGTCACGGAGGCCATTATATGTATTGGAAGCCATACTTGACCGGTTTAATTGCTGAGCAAATATGCTCAATAATACACATGGTGTGGACAAATTTGTTCACGGCGAGTAGGAGTTCTCTGCCAAGACGAAGTTCTAACTTCTTGCCACAAAATTGAAGGGTAGTGTCAGCTTTCTAAATTCATGTGTGTTGCACACTGCATTCTGCTTTAAATAAGATAATTGAATCATAGATTTTGTGCCACATTTATCATTTTATCATGCCCTACCTTATCATTCATTATCACTCCTCTCCGGTGAAATTTAATGGGTGGGAATATTTGTGGAGTAAAGAAAGAAAATTGTCATGTCTTTGGTGATGGTTGATACTCTCCAAGCAGAGGTTAGGCTCCGGCTGTTTTTTAACGTTTTAGTAGTCGTTTTTATCAGGCTTTCTAGATTGTCATCTCATTGGCTGTGTCCGGCCTTTGACACAGCAAGATATTTACAAAATAGACAGCCCGATATCAACGAGTAAAAAAAAACGTTAAAAAACAGACTGAGCCTAACCTCTGCTTGGAGAGTAGATGGTTGACACAAAAGACTTGTTCACAGTTCAGAGTACACCGTTATGCATGGCAAAATGACTTGTGGGTAATGTGTCAAAGGTGAAAGCCCCAAAGACAAAACACATCTGTACTTGCCACATTACTGTAAATGCAGACATTTTTACGGTGGTTTAATGTTCGCGGTTTTTGCGATGGCCGCTTCACCACGAACTTAAAACCACCACGAACATTTTTCCATTGGCAGTAAGAGACTGCAGTGCATGGTGCTACCGCGAAATTAAAGCCACCGCGAAAAGTCCCTTTTCCCGCTACTGCGAAATTAAATTCCCGTGAACTTAAATACATTTACAACTGATTATGCCAATCAAGGCAACGGTCAAGACGAACCCACAATTCCTGTCAATCGTAGCCTGAGTACCATCCTTTGTGTGAATTGTAGTGACCGCTGGCTCAGTATCCTTTGACTTGCTAACAGTAACAAAGCATGTGGTCACTATGTCAAATTATACTCAGGCTACTGTCAACATGCATGCATAATCAGAAGTGTGAACAAGTTTCTATTGCTTGCACAGATGCTACCTTTTGTGGTAGCCATGGCTGAATATGTTTGTTTACTTTAAACATAATCTATTAGTATCATTGTTTTTTTCTTGTAACGGCAAACATTTGACACTTAAGTTTCCAATTCCAAATTTCAAATTCAGGGGGTGTTCAGAAAAAAATCATAATTTGATTTGACAATGATTTGTACATAACAACTTTTAAGTTATTAAATGCAGGCTTCAGTAACCAATAATAAAACAATGTAGACACTAAGATTAGACCACTTCCCTGATAGGAAGACTTGTCTGTTCCAGTGAAAATGGCTGGCAAAGAGTCAGAAGCTGATCTAGAAGAAGATGACAGTGACGAAAACCCCAGGTATGTCAATCAAGGCTAGACTTCCAGGTAACTGTATTTTCTAGATTACAGTATGCACCCCGATTAATGTGTGCACCCCTGATTTGAGGCAGGTAAGAGGCAAATCTGTTGGACTGAAACGTAAAATAGTACAAAACTCTTAAAAGTCTACTGATCTTGAACACATTTTGAACCAGTGCTGTTGTCTTCTCTTTTCCCTGGATTATTTTGCATAACTCAAGGACTTTCATACAAATTTGTCTTTGCCTTAATTTGTAAAAATATTAATAATTTTACATGCTGACATTGTCTCTACAAGCTTGAGAACTGTCTTCCACAAGTTAAAAATTATATCACTAAGAGTCAGAGTAGAAGAAATGTTGTATATGGAGTATGTAAAGTTTTGTGCTCTTTCCTAGAACTGTAGCACCACCTTCCTCTATTTGATGTCCTTTCTCACTTATCCATGCTGTCATAGCCGTCAAGTAAAATTTGCACCCCAACTTTGGTAAGATCTTGCAGAACCTTTTTGGATTTTGAAAAGTGTGAACTCTTTTCGAGAAAATACAATGTATGCAATGTACAGTTTCAGTGTACAAAATGCAAAAGTTACTCAAGCAATCAGTTACATTGTGTAAGGAGATTTTTCAGACAGCATCCACTATCTATTGTCAGTTATTGGGAAAAATAGCAAGTATTATCACTGTGGAAAGATAGCGAATGCTGTTTGAAATGTCTGTTTACAAAGCTCATTCAGTTGCTTGAGTAATTTTTGCATTGTGCAAAATCACAGGATTTCTCCAAAAGCAGCAAAGGAAAAGAACAGTAAAGTAGAGGTCATATCAAAGAGTTCAAGTAGGAAGCAGGAAGAGACAAGGATCCAGGTTTTGTCCAGAGCCTGTGATGAGAAAGAAAAATCAAATAAGCCAGAGTCCGAGAAAGCCCAGAAGGTGGCAGAAGATGAAAAGGTGAATACACCTTACGAGACAAGGATTAGAGTAAAAAGACAGAAAATAATGAAAGAAGGAGTAGAAAAAAGCAGAACATCCCCAGCTTGCAAGGAGCAAGAGTTGATCATGGATACTTCTGAGGAAGAAGAAACCAAATGTGAGGAAGTCAACAAAGTTGGGATTGCAGATGGGGATGCTGAAGAGCAAGACAAAAACAAGAGACTAACTGATGATGTTGAGTGCCTGAGCTCCAGGGTAGGGGATGTTGGAAGAACATTGGAGTTAAAAGTGAGTAGTGACAGACAAGAGTCATCTGAAGCTGGCACGAGTGAAGATCAGAAAAAGCAAAGTAATGCTGACATTAGAACAGAAAATGGACCAATGAGGATGAGGAAACAGAGCGTAAGAGATGCTGATGATGTAACAGAGAATGGACCAATGAGGAGAAGAGAACTGAGTGTCAGACATGATGATGCTGTAACAGAGGATGGACCAATGAGGAGGAGGGAACTGAGTGTAAGAGATGATGATGATGTAACAGAGAATGAACCAATGAGGAGGAGGGAACTGAGTGTAAGAGATGCTGATGATGTAACAGAGAATGAACCAATGAGGAGGAGAGAACTGAGTGTCAGACATGATGATGCTGTAACAGAGGATGGACCAATGAGGAGGAGGGAACTGAGTGTAAGAGATACTGATGATGTAACAGAGAATGGACCAGTGAGGATGAGGAAACAGAATTTAAGAGATGCTGAGGTTGTGACAGATGATGGACCAATCGCAAAGAGGATCAGGACAAGATTAGGTGCAGTAAGAGAGGCTGAGGAAGAGACTGCAGAAGGAAGTGTAACCAGGGTGGGAGATGGAAGAGGAAACCAACAAGTCAAAGGTGAGTTTGGTAAAAAAATTCCTTGTCCTTTTCTGAGGTGGTACTATATTTGTATGTTGAATGTCTGAGCTCATTTAGTTGGTATGTCCATCCCAGTTGGGGAAGGAGGTGATATGACTACAAGACCCCCATGGAGAGATGGCCGCCGCCGTCGGTGCAGAACCAAGTACTCCAAGGAACAGCTGATGGCCATGGAGGAGCTGTTCATGAAGAACAGGTGAGGCAGATTATTACCTTCAGGAAAAATGGAGGTGTTGTTTTTGGTGTGTGTGTGTGTGTGTGTGTGTGTGTGTGTTTGTGTTTCTGGATATTCATTGTCATCATAACAAATAAGAACCTCTGGATGGTAATGATATTTGGAATTGGGATAGGGGTTGGGAAGACAAAAGTCAAGGTCAATTATGGGAACCCCTGGTGTGTGACCACCTGTTTTTGTGCCATGGTCCAGATATTTTGGTTGCAGATACCTTATGATGTAAGGAAAAGGTTGTTTAGGTTTTGGCCCCCTGCAGCTTTCTCTGGAACTGCAGGGGCATTTTTGTAAACAAAAACATTTCAAGGGGGCTAACTAAAGGAACGACAAATTTCCCTGGGATTCAGTATGCAGGTAGTGGCACAAATATGTGCACAATGGCATGCAGATAATGCAAATTGGGACTAATGTGCATGATTAATTAGTAAGGTCTGTAATTCTACAGACTGTTTTCCATAATTAGCAACTTTATGCATATAAAATTTATTAATCGTGGCAGATAAAACATTACCAATGCAAATAGGAGATTTAGTCTACTTAAAATAATTGATGTGCCATAATTGATAGTGGTAACTGGTTCGTGCTTTTGCAATGGATCACAGAAATGCAAATTCCATACTGGTTGCTGTGTAATGGAAAAGGGAGCCTTATTAACTATTGTTATTAGCTACGGCCGCGTGGCGCGTTGGTACACCCGATCCCTCGATCTCGGAAGTTAAGCAACGCGACGGTCCGGACAGTGCTTGGATGGGAGACCAACCAAGGACGTCCGGATTGCTGTAGCCTCACGAAGCTTTCCACGAAATCGTCTTCCGGGAGGGACGTAAAACGGGGGTCCCGTGCTCGAGGAGGTGCCTCAACCACGTTAATCAGCCTCATTACTCATAATGGGTACCTACTGGCTGGCAAAATACACCTGGTGATTATTATTATTATGTTGCAATCAGGTACCCAGACATTGTTGAGCGAGAGGACTTGGCTGAAAGGATTGGGTTAACAGAGGACAGGATCCAGGTAAGCACACCATCATAGTAACTGTAGCTATAGAATTGATTTGAATCCATTTGTATGTAAAACATTCATTTAAGAGTCTGTCATACACTAAGCATCCAAAGATTTGACAGATCCTGCAACAAATTTCATAGATAAGGGACAATTTTTTTTAAGAATCTGAGTGTATGGTTATTGTATAAATCACACTTTTACATATTGCATCATATTTCAATTATCAAACAGTGGATCACACAAATCTAGTTTTGGTCACTGTACATACAGAACTTTGCTCAAAAGATCAGTTGCTCAGCGATCACCATCTTGTGAAAAGGTGACCTAAACATGTCATGTATGTTTTGTACTTTCGTTATAATGACAGGCATGTCTGTTCAACAGGTGTGGTTCCAGAACAGACGGTCTCGATGGCGCGCTCGTGAGAGAAAGATGCAGAAGGCAGCCGAGGGTGTGGCAGCCAGGTGTTCCCAGTCTGCTTCTAACGCCGAGGTTCCCAGCGACAGCGCTGGTGCCACCTCTCAGCCTGCACGCCCCCTACCAGTTCTCATTATTCCTGCAGCTGGATTCCCCATGATGCAGCAATACTTCTCTGCCATGTCATCTGGTAATGTTACTGATGGTGCTAAAGATCACAGGTCTACAGGTACACAATCTGTATTGACACAACAGAAGTACACTGTTCTTACCTTTATGATTCAGGTCTACAAATGTCAAAGTTGTATATATTTGAACGCTTTTTTCTTGTCAGTACCTTTCCTTCAGCATGACTTCTAGCCCATGACGATAAGAGATTGTGTGACACAGGCTACCTTTTCTTTGATGCAGGCATGCCCATGGTGCTGCAGTGTCCACCAGCTGATCATTCCCAGCATGCACAAGGGGCTGCCCCAACTACCTCTTCCAACTCTAGTGCTGAAGTTTCCAATATCACTACATCTTCAGCCACAAAACCAGCTAGCAATTCTACTACATCGTCCACAGTCACAAGACCAAGGACTATCGCACCTAAGTTGGATCCACAGAAGCTACCATTCCCATACACCATCGGCTTTGCCTACTTTCCCTCACAAGGTGCTGGGACGAAGGGACTAGCCAACAGAGAGAACCAGACAGTCAGTGCAAGCTTGGTGATACCTGCTAACCAAGGTCAACTGGGAAGCGTTCAAGGTCATAGAGGTGGCGGGCCAGGTCCGACTCTCTCTCCCTTACTGCGAGCTGTAGAGTCTGAGCTTCAAGCGAAGAATGTCCCAGTGTCGGTGGCCCCTACCACTCCAAGAAATGTTGCAAAGAACAGGAACGCTTCAAAGGAGGCCTGCAGCAGCTCCATGCAGTTGAGAAGCAGGAGTGTCAGGCCGATTGCTCCGATGCCCACAGGAAGCAGAACTACGCAGAGGAGGCACTCGACAGGGGCCAGATATCCCCTACCAGCTGACGATCCACAGGAACCGACTGTTGGAGATGGAATAGCTAGAAAAACTCAGGTAGAAAGCATGGTCATGAGTCAAAGTGTGACTCCACTCTCTGCCACAAGGCATAGAAGCAGCATCACTGGACAAAGGGAGGGATTTTCTCAGATTGACAATCATCCTTCCACCAGCATGTTAACGTCCCTTGGAACAGGATTTACAAGGATCGACCACAGTGGTCGGATCCATGCCCAACACTCTCACGAGAGCAGTCCCGCGTCACCCGTTCCTTTCCAACCCATCCAGCGCAGAAGGTCCAGGACATTCTCAGAAGGAAGTGGGGGCTGCGTCCCAACCGGGTGTTTCCTGTCAAAAGCATATGCACAGTCGAGGAGCGAAGGTGCTGGGGAAGCAGACAGCACCCTACTGACAGGTATGAGGAGACCTGCGTCCCTTCAAATCCCTCAGCCACAGAGACAAGGTTCGTCATCCTCATGCAGGGTGAAGAAGATGTCTGACAACCAGGGGGTCATTCTGGAAGACCGCAGCTCGACAGAGATATTTCGTGTTCCACCGAGGCGTAGAGCAAACAGTCTGACCCAACCAGTGTTCAGACAGGACGCCACGCCGACTTTGAAAGCTCCAGCTATTCCTGTGAGTTATGGACAGTCTGTTGCAAGAGGGAGTAGGATGCCTCAAGCACTGTTTGAAGACATGCATTCTCCACCTCCTAGGGCAAGGGTTGCATCTCTAAGTGATATCCTACCTTGCACTAGACAGAACAGAGACAAGCACACATCTGTATTCCAGAATGAGAGATCTGATGACCAGCCAATGCATAGTGTTCCCTCAGCTGCATCAACAGTCCCTCCGGTGTCTGATGTGATCTCCCTTGCCTTCCGAACAGTCAACAGCCCGGCACAAAGTGCTCCAAAATATGTAGGGAGCATTCCCCATGCCACTGTAACTAGGAACGACATTTCAGGAAGACTTGAAACTGGTCCTATTGCTGCAAATAAACATAGCCCAAGACCACTGTTGCAAGGAAAAAGGGATGAGAGTGATGACATAGTTTTCATGGGAAAAGTCAGTAGCCAAAACAAACCAGAGGTGGAGCAACAAGACAGCGTAGACAGAAACAATCCCAACTTTGTGGTACTGGAGAGCAGTGATGCTCCCCATGCAGTTTTAAACCATGAAGAGCTCACTTCTTGCACAGACATGGTGGAGAGAGGACACGACGGCAACAACAACCTGTCTCCCCTTCGGCAGATCAAAAATGTTGTTGACAGTATCGACAAGCCTGATGTTGTGACTGTTCACGAGACTGTACCTCCGCAAGACCACCAGCAACCCTACCCCAGCACCCAGCAAGACGAACACGGGCATGTAAACACGTTCACAGGTCTTTTGGTTGGAGCGGACACAACGAGCGGTGGTGTGACCAATGACACCATTGCTGCGAGTGAGGTGAACGGCAGGAGGATGCCTGAGACGTGCGGGCAGGTTGTCTCTCAGGAACAGGTGCCAGCTGAAGCATGGATGGAGGAGAATCCTAACTCCTCCGCTAGTAGCATCTATGAGACCCCCCGCACTGCTTCGTCAAGGTTCATACAAGTGCCGAATCAGCATCAACCATATACCTCTAGTCATACCAGCTGGAGGTCAGACACTCTGCCGAACAGGTCCGACGTCGTCCCGGTTGCATTTGCTCCGACAATGTCGCACGCTAACCAACAGTGCCTGTACACCGGCACAACCTCCTTTCAAAATCAGAGTCATCACGGTGCCACCGGTTCATACGGTCGTATGGTTCAGCCATGGGGTGGCGACCCTGCCCAAACACAGCAGCAAGGGGCCGGTAACATCACCATGAACGCGTTATTCCTGTGGCAACAGAACATCAATCTTGCCCAGCAGGTGTCACTCACAAACATCCTGGCCAGACACAACCCCTTCCCTAAAACTCAGATGCTCCTCACCAACCCTCAGCCAGCCTCCATCCCAACAACCAATCACGTCTTAGGAACATCACACATGATGACTCCAACCAATGAGCAGAGCTCAACAGGAATGACATCCCATCCTCCCACGGGGTTGGGAGCGACGCCCAGACCAGTAGGGGACTACTACACGTCTTCTAGCACCAAGCTCACGTATGTGAACAGCAACCGCAACTGGTTCGGATTGAATGGCCAGGGACTGCCACCAACAGCTATACCTGGAGTACAGAGAATGGTGAGCGCATCCAACATATGACTAAGGTCACACCAATTCAATGCTAATTTCTTGAATTTATCAAGATATTGGTAGATTGCAATTAATAATATCAATATGAAAAAATGAGTCAAGTTTCAGGGAGTGATTAGTGCATGTTTTCACCCTTAAAAATTGAACAACTGTCATTTGAAGCACAAATAGACCAATCGCAGGTTGACAGTTAAATGCTCTGATTGTTCATCTATAAAGGCACCCAATTTACAGTAATTGAGCAGAGACTAACAGTACATGTCAGTAATTACCAATGAATTGGTACTTGGCAGTACAATAATGCTTCAGCAAGACAGTAAATGCTGTCTGTAAAATGCCTTTAAAATTTTCTTACTTTTCGTTACAGAACAACCAAGGTATCCTGTCTGGGCAACTTTCAGCACAAGGGTTGCAGACTTTCCATAAGTGAGATGACGTGTGGGAAATATTAGTCTTGGACTAAACTAAGTATTGTTTCCAAATTGAGGATTTGTTGCACATATCTTTTCTTACACTTAAAGAATTTTTCAACCATTACTCACTTGAGCTAAGTGCCTTTTCTAGCAAGCTACATGTATATCTTACAAGTACTTAAAGACCCTACAGAAAAATAAGTAACTATGAAATTGTTGTTTATCTAGTTTCATTTACTGTTTATTCTCAGGGTCACCACAGTGTTAGGGTTGGACCTTCTTGTACTATGAAGGTGTCAAAACAATTGAGTGCCCATACATGCATACGGTGAGTGTTGGAACATAGGGGTGCCGGTACATTGAGGTTTCAGAACAAAGGGGTGTTGGAATATGGGGTGTTGTATATAGGAGCACAATATAGGGGTTTTGGAACATTGATGTGTTGGTACATAACATAGGGGTGTCAGAACATAGGAGTGTCAAAATATTGGCTGGGTGTGTTGGAACTTGGAACATAGGGTTGTTGGTACGTATAGTGGTGTTGGAACATTTACCAGTCATGGCCTGATAACGAATATGACAAACCCTCACAAGAGGTGCATTATGCTTGTTTTCTATTGCTGCAGTTTTACGGTTGTAGTCAAATGACCTCAATTTTTGTTTGAGTTCTGTTCGTGCGACTCGCTTCCAATGTTCTGGAAGGACGTAAAGGGTTAAGTTAACCAGCAAACTTTTTGTTGCATTAAATTAGCAGCATTTGTTATGTTTTGTTTTGTTTGCCCCCAAAAGTTAGAGGGATATTGGACTTTGTTTAGATGTTGTTGCAAGATTATGATAAGATTTGGACGTGATCATGTTAATCAGGCAGTTTACCAATGATTTGTCTGATTATAACTTACAGATGGCCACAAAATGAAAAGCGCCTCTGATAGGAATGAACATTATTTATCATCTTGATTTGAGATATTTTTCTATTTATTTTTTCAGTTATACATATGCCACTTGTTTCGTGGACTTAACTTGAAAGTAACTGCATAAATTATAAATCATATAACTTTAACTAAGTATGCAATTGTTATGGATTATAAGCAGTTTATTGTAAAGTTTAAAGACTCAAAGTATATATATATTATAATATATTATGTATTATATTGTGTTGTGTTGTTAGTTCCAGATCTATATGAATTATATATTTTGCATCTAGGTGCAGATTAATCATTGAAATTGTTTAAGCATGGAAGACAGAGTCTCTAATCAAAGACAATGAGTTTGTTACTTGAACTTTTGCTTCTTCAAGAATTGCATCTACATGCTAAAGGTAACAAAAAGCTCTAAGATGGATATTTATCACATATTGTTTGTTTTTTGAGTTAACAAACAAACAAACTTGCTTGCTGTACGGTAGGAACAAACTTTGGAGTCTCTCTCTAACCTCCTAGATTTGATTTATTGTATTCTTCATAGAGTTCAAATTGATTAATTTTGCAGTATGTATGACAAACCTACCAAGGATAGAATAAAGTTTTTCATTTCATAAAGTGAGGACATGTATGTGTGAAGATATTGTAATTGTATGATTGTATATCAAGTGCCATTAATTTCAAAGGACTAGTAATCCAAATCTAGTCTCTACCAGACTACAAGTGCTGGCCAAATTGTAATAGGCGAGTCTGGCCAAGTTATGAAAAAAGCCAGGTAGTAGTAGGAGTGAACTAGAAGTGAACTGACCGGCTATCAGATAGCTGGAAAGGCTGCAAAAATACTGACCGAAATCCCATATTTGGCCAAATTCTTTCTTTTTTCGTCCAGCTGAAATGTCTGCTTGGAGACTAATTCGAACCCAGAATCTTTAAATTCTAATAATTTAAGTCACCAGCCCTGACAACTGTTGAAGACCACCCTAGCCTGCTTCTGAGAAGGTGAAAAAAAACACCTGAAAGCCAGCAATGGTCGTACAGTGTTTAAGACATGCTCAGCCCAGGACACAAACAAGTGCATTATCTCAGCTGGAGATCAGTTGTGACGTCCTACCAGACGTAAGGACAAAGTAAATTTAGATACGGTGGCCCCATTGGAAAAATCAATAACAATAAAATCTTTATAGCGTTAACACTTGAAGCTTTTTCATATATCACACCAGTACACTATTATCTACCTGCAGATACATTAAAGTCAGAAAGAGTTATTTTTGGCTATTTTTTGGGGCTGCATTTCTTTTCTAATGGTACGCCCTTTCTTTGGGCTAATACCCTCCTACAAGCAGCCACAAGAAAAATAAGCCATCCGAAAAAGCAGTAGAAAAGAAGACAAACAACAAAATTAACCCTGACTGATTTGAAGATACTAAAAGGGTCCACCTTGAATGGTCTGGAGAAAGAGACATTTGTGACTTTTAGAAGGAATGAAAATGGAAAGGAAGTGTGGAAATCTAGGAATGACTTTTGAAACAGCCAAAAGTACAAAATGTCTGCGCAATGTGTTCTGGCAATTGTTTACCTTACTTACATCGAAAAATGATACAGTGTCGCATACCGAGAAAGTAGTTGGTTTCCTAGATTATGCAATGCAGGTATGATGATGATATAAACTGATTTGTGTATGACCTCTGCTTTCATTCAGCCATATTTTCATTCTGTCATTTTGGGGTCACACAAATACACCTATTGACATGACCACAGTCATAAAGATGTTTTTGTTAGTAACGTAGACAGGTGTAATCTGGAGATGATAACAATCCCCATAACGGTGCACACACCAATTCTTCCGCGACAGGGGTCCGAGATAGTGCGCAACAAAAATGTGACGAAAGGGTCTCGAGGGTCCGTGTTTGAGATCAAATTTCTCATAATCTGCTGCGAAGTGGCATTTAATACTGGCATGGCTAAAAAGCGTAAGAAGTGATGTGTTTTTGGTGCAAATTGGTTTTTGGCCCGAGTGTCACGTCCTTGTATTTCTACGCGTTGGAAGTGATTCGCCCGTTGTCCCAGATTCCCCGTCCATATGCGGTCTGTGAGCCGTGTTGCTATGCCTCGCGCGTCGGGTTATTGTAAAAATCTCAGTGTTACAATTTTCTTTATTTTTTGCTTGATTAATCTTAGATGTATTCTCTTTCCGACAATATCAGTCATTTTCATGACTAAAATATAGGTGATGGGTTTATTTCCACGTCAAAATACCCCTTTTTTTGCATACTTTTTTACGTGAAAAAAACTTTTCTCCCCCAAAAATTATGAAAAGTAGAGAGAGTGAAGAAACTGAAAACCGGCTGTTCTTATAGCTGGAGTGATACCCTTCATTCCCATATACGGCTTTTCTGCTTTAGATTTATTTTCTTGAAGAGACGACCTCTCGACTTGAGGGTGCCTCGATTTGAGACCCCAAATAAACTGGGGTGTGCACCGATAATTTTGTAATGCAGAGACGACTCGGGTTTATTGTTTTCTGTCAAATTGAATGTTTCTTTCCTTCTTTTCATGCTCAATTTCATGCACTTTAAGTCTTAGTTAATCTTACTCATTATACTAATCCGATGTAGATTTTAATGAACACCTTTACCAGATGCTGTGATAACACAATAATTTTATGTGTTTTATGCATACATGAAAGGCATGTTGATTTCAATAAAGTTAGATGTGATTTCAATAAAATAGACAAAACTGTGTGACCCGGCATGGATTTTGACCCAATAAAACTGAGAAATGACAAAACTGCACCATCAGCATTTTATCTGGACTCTTCTGGGTAGGTGCGAGGAGGTTAAAGACCCCTTGGTGAGTGTGAAATACAAACACGACCCGTCCTTGTGCAAGCAAACAAATCAGTGTGCGCCAATCAGTCAACACTAAGCTGGAGAAAACAATGGGGTATTAAATCATCAGGCCCCTTCTTGGAATAAATCAGTTTTGAAGCGTTCGGCTATATAAGTCCGGTGTACGGTCAGCCGAGATCAAAAACAAGTTGTGGTCAGAACTCTGGGATTGTCCAATCTCCTGATCTGACCGTTACCATGTACTGGTTTTTACAAGTCTGCCTTTTTGGTGCCATTTTGGGAGTGAGAAGTTTTCCTTCTTCAGCTATCAGTGAGGTAAGGGAGTCTTTGTGTTGTTACTCTACAAAGTGGTCAATTTATACATTTTTTTTTTGTATTTTATGTTTCTCATGCTATTCATGTCCAGGTCAATGTGGTAAGTAAAATTATTGATTGTGATGAATTATCATGATTTTAAATTTGTCGGCAGATTTTCTTATATGGTATATCAAAATATTACCCTTGAATTACATATTATCATTCTTAAATATTGTAGTTAGTTTGGCTAAATCATACTTATAGCAGACAAGCTTCTACTTGTCAGGCCTTGCAAAGAAGGTCCAAATCAGCCAATGATCGTGGAAGCAAGAAATTGTGTAAGGCTATAATGAAAGTAATAACTTAACTGTAGAGCTGATGAAGAAACATTTTTATCATGAAGCTCATCAAAGCATTATTCTCTGTATTCCAGACTGTAGAAGAAAACCCTTGCATATTAGCATCTCCAGAAGGATGGAGTGAGCTGGAGGAATGTGACCCAACTGGGTGTGGAAATGGCACAAACGGATTACAGTGTGGGGGTAAGTTGCCAAACACATCCTTTGATACAGGCCGTCTTTCAATAGGTGTTACAGTAGTTTTCATGTTTTGCATTACTGGTATGTCCAGTTATCACCATGGATGTTGAAACAAGCATGCTTGTTTGGCAGTGTCTGGCAATGTCTGAAAACCTTTATTAGGTCGCCCTTTCCAAAGTCAACATTCATAAGTGCTAGGCTTCATAAAATAAGTACATACATTTTACAATGGTTGGATTGAATAATAAACTGAGCCATTGTGGATTGGTGGCACCCAATAATAACTTCAGTACATTTTAGCATAAAAACTGATCCCTTTTTTTTGTCACGCTATGTTGATTTGATTCATATGTGGATGACATACTTGGGAGCGTGCAACAAAGAAAACAAAGTTTGGTAAAAGAAGTTGCCTTCACTATGAAATCTAAGCGGTCAGGAAGGTTGAACAAATGCCTAGACACACAATTTATGGTTACCGTATACTAAAGAATAGATAGATTCGTCATTTTTTTTTTCTTTCACATCTTCTTCTTTGACATTGGCATTCACTTTTGCATTCCATGACATTAATATCCATTTTCCAATATCTTTGCAAATTTTGGAGGAGCTTTGTACAGGTCAGAATTGATGCACATTCAGGTAACATCCAAATTATGAAATCAACAAGGCCTTATTAAAAAATTCAAAGACAGTTACACTTATAATGATTATGCGCTTAACTTTACAGCATTTACATAAGTGCCACCATCAACAATATGATGCAAAACTATAAGTAAGCTTAGATGAATGCAAAATAGTGTTGAAATCTGATTAAAGTCATTTCATCCCATAGGTCCTGAGCGTGGTGTTTGCGGCTGTGGGAGCTGTATCTGTAACGTTGGCTGGATGGGACCAACCTGTGACTGCCGCGAAACTGACATCGACTGTTGGGTGCAGCCACCTCCTGTAAGTAACAGTGAATGAGAAACTAAGTATTACAAGGCACATGTAGGTAGGTAGTCCAATAGCCTTTTTTTAAAGCCGTAGGGCCAGTGGGTTTTAATCCACTGTGTTTAGGGCACGGTATTCGAAAGCAGAGTCCAACCCACTTCTTCCTCCACCTTTTACCTCCCCAACTGAAGTCAGGTACCCATTTTACACCTGGATGGAGTGAGGGAAAGTCGTGTAAAGTCCCTTTTCCACGAGCAGATGATGGCTAGCATAGCAGGATTTGAACACAGGACCTCTGGCTTCTGTGTCAAACACCCTGCAGTTACGTATGTGCCACACAACCTCACCATTTTTATAAACTGCTCCTTGTATAAATCCTACACAGGTGAAATCATTATGATGTTATTTAATGTGTACCAACCCGGTCATCCCCTTTTGTGACCAAAATCTGACAGATTACTCAACAAATTTCAATAACATTTTTTTACATGTTGTGTGTTTTTCTGTCCTTTAAATCTTACATTATGATGTTATACACATCAAATTTTGGTTGCTGTACGGTTGTTCAATCATTACTGCCCAGTGGAAAGGGGGCTTTATGCAATCAAAGGTTTGCTCTTGGGCAATACTGTGGACAAAAAGCCATTTTTTCATCAGAAAAAGCATTTTAACCTTTTTCTGTATTTGATGGATGATGATATGACCAATCCCAGTACTGGCCCAGGGCACATATACAAAGGAAAGTTGTTAGGTGCTGAAATCAGCACCATGGACAGCACTGCTTTGTGACAACAGCTACACTTATTGTCCTTTACACAAAAAAACAGTTACAGTGTACTCAAGCAACTGGATATGGTTTAGGAAATTGTCAAACGTTTCAGGTGGCATCCACCATGTTTTGTGAGATAGATGTTTGATTCAAGTTAGTTGATGTGAGAGCGTTAGTAGTAAGTCAGAACATAGTGCTGTCAGAAGGAAGGGCTTCTGGACATAGCACTGTAACCTGGTTGACTACCATTGCACCGCATGATCTAACATCTATCTTTATGATTGACAGGACCCCATTGGACAGGAGTCAGACAATACTGATGCTGATTTAGACACACCAACCAACACTACCAACATCACTTCTCCTGCACCCTACCACCTCCTGGTGCAGCTGGAGGAAGATCTGGGTATGTAACATAGAATAACATGCCTCATGTCATACCTGGGCTGCAATAAAGTTTGATACAAGTGTTCGGGTGATAACTTGCTGTATCATATGGGTTAATACTTTTATCACACGAGCTTCTATAGAACAAAATGGAGTGTGCAGAGCGTGCCATTGTCAACAATTCAAATATGGCCTCAGACAATGGAAATTGTCAAGGACACTAAATTTCTTAACTTCTGATACATTTTGCATTGAAACATGTACAAATGTATTTTCTTGGGTTGGTATGACATTTAAAAGATAACTGTCCCAGCCCTCCTGTAGGTCAGATCCAGCCAGGGGCAGCCAGGGTAGTAGTGGTACCTTGGTTGATACCATATAAACACCTTATATTCCATATGCATGTATAACACACCTTACCAAACTTGATATCTCCATAGCATTGTAACACAGTTAACTGATTCAATGAGTTACATCAGGTCATTTCCTTGGTTTTGAGACATTTCAAGGTGAAAAAAATTAGCAAGAGGACATAGTTATAGCAGAAGGCTAGAAGGAAAACTTGTATCTAACTTCATTTAATCCCAGAAACTGTGTGTTCCAAGACATAAACCTGACTCTCAGGCCCTATTATCACCTTGTTTCTCTAGTTTGTTTTTCTTTATTCAAAGAAACAGCAGTTTTAACCTGTCTGGCCTAGTGCACATTTCTAACTTGTTTCTTTCTTTTATAATGATATTTCACGACCAACACTAGATCAGAGCACATATCATACAGTTTACAACAGATGTGATCTTATAGTAAAATCATCACCATGGACAGCACCACAGAGTGTCTGTCTGTCTGTATCTATATAGCCGGTATAATCGTCCTTCGGTGTAACACACCAGCTTCGCAGGCATGCAGCACAGCAGCAGCTGGTTATATTACACCAAAGAACCCCTCACACCTAACAGTGCTATCAGTCCTAGTGAAACGTCAAAACTTTTCCAACACTTCTAAGATAGCAAAATCAGTACCAGACTTGTTGAAGAATAAAAAATGCAACAAAATCAAAAATTTGTGTTTCATTCTTTTTCAACCGCAGACCTTGAACCCCAGGGCCGTGTGAGGGGCCGCGGGCGGGCCTGGACCAGCTGGAACTGTGACAGGGTGACCGCGGTACCTTCCAATGTCCGCAGCTCCATGAGGCTTAGCTACTTCTACCAGGTACGTTCCAATGTGATGATTGTACCTAATTAAAGACCTTCTTACATCAAATTGGTGCATTGGGCAGGGCATACCCATCTCCATTTCTGTTGCCACACAGCAGGGGGATAGTCCACAGGTTAAGTGGTCTGTGTTCAACAACCATTCTCTTTCCCAAATGCTGAGTGCTAAGCAGAGAAAGTAGCATGCTCTGTTTTTAAAGACTTTGCAAGCAATGGCTTGGCTGGGGATCTTACTCGCAACATACATACCGACTGCAAGGCGAATACTCTACCCACTCTGTGCCATTACAGTTTGTCATGCCATGTGCCTTTGCCAAGAGCACAATGTCAACAGTGGAATGTCAGAAGATTCAAAACCAGCACCTCTGGGTTTTGAACCAAACTCCCTACCATTACGCCACACTAACACCACAAATACTGTAAATGCTGTAAGTTCACGGGGATTTACTTTTGCGGTAGCGGGAAAATTAAGATTTCACTGTGGATTTAAGTTTGCAGTAGCACCATGCACTGTAGTCTCATACTATGAATATATTGGAAAATGTTTGCTATGGTTTTAAGTTTGTGGTGAAGTGGCCACCACAAAAACTGCGAACATAAAACCACTACTAACATTTCTGCATTTACAGTAACTGTTTCAATGTGCCATTTGGCAATCCCCAGAAATATCTTCAATGCGTATGGTATCCCTGTCCTGAGCTCCAACCCGTGTGCCCGATGCGACCCTCCGCCGTGCCTGTTATGTGGTGCGGTTCCTGTTTGCAGATCGACGGGATGTCAGGGACAATTTCTTTGACCGTTATGGCAGACATGCTCTCATGGCTGTGTCAGAGGTAATTCCTCAATTGTCTGCACTTTGTATCTTTTAATCAGAAAACAAGTAAGATTTAGGCAACATCACTTAAATTTCTTGTTTCTTGGATTTGAAAAACAGAACATTCAAAACTGGAGAAACAATGTTAAAACAGAATCCGAGATTTAGGTTAAACTTTATGTTTTAGCGCACTCCTCTAGTGAGTTTTTTATGAAATGAATACAATCACATTCAAGATTCTCTCCCTACATGTCCTCTGCTTTCATAACGTCCTCTTGTCCAAGAATCAAGGAGATTATGTTTCTCCCTTGTCCAGCAAACAACTCACATTCCCGAGCATTCTTGGCTTGGTGCTAGTTGGAACCAGCGGGCACGTGGACTGGGAGCCACGGAGACACATCCCGTGTCTACTGGGGGCGAGGAGAATGCAGGGTGCTATGGGCGCGGTCGTGACAGGTAAAAGTTCAAGTGCAACCAATAGATCAAATAATAATCTTTGCAAGTTCATGCCCGTAGACTAAAGCTGTCCTGTAACTGCTGCACTACATATTTTTCTGTGTTAGATCCAAACTTTTGAATGTAATCAAGAAGTTGAAAGGGACAAAATCCTTTGCTCTCCTTTCATTGCATAGGGGTAGTGCCCATGGCCTTTGGGCCACACAGTAGGAGGCTAGTTTACTGGTAGTGAAGTGTGTTTTTAATGATGAAACTAAGTGTTGTTTAAACCTTTAGTAACCTTGAGAATACATCACATTTGTCCTTTGTTATTATTAAAGAGTTCAAGGTCTGAGGAGCTCAGGAGTATTTCGGTCATGACATTACACACATTTAAGTAGAGGTATTTTCAATATTCCATAATCATGTCTGTTAAGTGAAAATACTGTAAATGCAGAAATATTCGCTGTGGCTTAATGTTTGCAGTTTTCGTGTTGGCCGCTTCCCCGCAAACTCAAAACATCAATCTTCTGTATACTTTTAGTAACTTTGGTAACTTTAAGCAACTGAACATCTTATCTTACTTGGATTATTAAGATGGGACTTAAATGTCTTCTGCACAGGTATCATGAAGAGGACATCTTCCTCCATGAGTCGGCGCACGGTCTCCACGGACTAGGTGCGAGGTACGCCATCCCTGGGTGGCAGGCCAGGCTGCGGGCTGCCTTCAACAACGCTCGGGCGCGGGGGCTCTGGTACAACACATACGCACAAACCACCATACAGGAATACTTTGCAGAAGGTGCAGTGGAATTTCTTACTAGACATTCTTTTCTGTTTAAGACAGTCTTTTTGAATCTATGATATTTTTTAAACTCTTCATTTTGGGTGAGGACTTGCTAGTGTTGTGTAGGACTGACTCAGATGGCATGTGTCGGTAATATTGAATAATAGAAAAAATTGATGATACTATATGATACTGTATCAAGTGGAACATTGTGAAATGTCATTTGTTCCCACAGTGGCATCAAATGGCCAAGTGGCTAGGCTAGAGTAGTACAGGGCACAAGGTTGAGAAGTTACAGGTTTTTTTATTCCTTTGCATTTGCTGTGATGTAGACAGTGTGTCCTTGGGAAAGGCACTAAACACGTCTTTCCTCACTCCACCCAGATTTAAAAATGGGTACTAGTATCTGATGTCTGTTGGGGACGTAAACTGTGGTAGAAGGAGAGGGATGTGCCCTTGGCACAGTAGATAACAACACAATGCAGTGTCCCTACAGCCTCGAAAGAGCTACCTTCAACATACCTTGAACGTTTTTACAGGGGTACAGAGTTTTTTCAACGTGGAGTCCTACCGTAACCCTCCTGACGGGATCCACAACCATGTCAACACAAGGACCAAGCTGTACGGATACGACCCTACTCTATATGGACTCATCACGGAGTCTTCCCATGCAGGACACTATTGTAGACCGCTGTTCCAACCTAGGGTAAGACTGGCTAGACCAG
>NC_049985.1:25527960-25528211 GCF_000003815.2 Branchiostoma floridae
AGTCTTTCATCAACGAATTGTCAAATCCCTAATGGTCCACATTTAAAAAAAGAAAGTCTTCTTTAAATTAGATGTAGAAACAATACACGACTTGTACATATTACTATATATATATATATATATATATATATATATAGTAATATGGTAGTTCTATAGCATTGTCCATTGATCGATGTCTCTCAGACACCTTCGTCAGAGCTTCTAACTGGAGTTCTGCTTCTCACCGCTATATGTAGCCGATGTAGGTGGCG
>NC_049985.1:25529610-25547712 GCF_000003815.2 Branchiostoma floridae
AGATCACACACCTGTATAATAATGCTGATGAAGATGATTATGATGAGGATGTGAAGAGGATAATGACGATAGTCATGACGATGATGACGATGATAATAATGATGAAGATGATGCTGAAGATGATGATAATGATATATATGGTTAGTTTCAGCATTTGAGCAGCCTATTTTCAACATCCTTTAGGTCTGATTAGAACTGCTCCTCTCAAGATGAACTGTAACAGTGACGGCAGTGGAGGTACCAACGTGGGAGGGACCAGTGGAGGGGGTGATGGCAACAATGGTAATGGAGAGGACGAAGATAGCGAGGAAGAGGAGGGCAACAATGGTTTGTTATCATCTATCTTACTGATTTATCTTGGATACAAATGGATGGTTCCTTTTATCATGCTTAACTGATTTCCAATGGAGCACAAATACAGAAACATAGGGTCACATTTCCATACTGAGGCCTGCCCAAGCTGTTAGCATGAATGGAAAGTAAAACTGTATATCCAGAGACATACACAAATTGTGCTCTTGACTAATTTCTCTAATTTCTTGGTTTTCTTTGTCTTTTGTATCTTACACGATATAGGAGAATTCTTTTGACAGACCTGGCGCATCCCCGTCTTATAATTAGCCAGCGAAAGGGTATGTCACCCCGTAAGGGGCAGTATAACCCCGCCGTGTGTAAACATGTGCGAACATGTGTATGGCGGCTTTGAAGAGGTGACCATTGACACATGTTTCGCCATACCCTCCATTGTCATCATATATGGAGAATCCTAATAAATTAATAAATAAATAAATAAACTAGTAGATGCTTACGTTTTAATGTTTCTCAGACACCTTTGTCAAAACTTCTAACTGGTGTTCTGCCTCTCACCACTATATGAAGAACAGAAGCAGCACAATTAGAAGCTATGAAGGTGTCTGAGAGACATCAAAACATAAGCAATGTAAGTACCTGCTGGTTGTGTAAAAAGAATTCTTCTATATCCTATATTCTACCAACCTTGGAAAAAACTGTATCTTTTTATTTCTTCTTTTCATTCCCACAAACGGCCAAGCAGGGCACCAGTTTGGAAATGTGACCCTGACATACATGTAGCATAGGATGTTCTGTTCAGCACCAAGGACAGGGATACATGTGCATATATGTAAGGCAAAGGTAAATAGTGTGAAGACAGACAAACCATACCTTTTTTATGTGACTAGGATGCCTTTTTCACTTACTGTATCACAAGAATTATCCAGTACATGTATTGTGAATGCTGTAAGATTATAATTTTAGTCTAATTTCATATTTTCTACATTCAATTTGTATATGAAATATATATGATTCACCATTCAACAACAAATTACTATCTATCTAAGTCTGATTTGAAGGTGTCTCAGAAACTACCAACTCAATCCACATGTCTGTTGCTCAAAGGCATGATGTGATTTTCTCATTATCAATCCAATGTTTTGTTGACTTAGGAAATTGCCAGGACCAGAATAACTTCTGTGCTGACTGGGCCAGACGGGGATACTGTACCGGGAGCTATGCCACTTACATGAGAACCAACTGTCGTCAGAGCTGTGAGCTGTGCACAACTGGGACTGGGACATCTGAGGAGGATGGGGAGGAGGAGGAGGAAGGAGAGGAGGAGGAGGAGGAAGGTTTGCGACACAATTTTTACTTCTGTGAAGGAATTGGTTTGAGTGTGTCTGTCTGCCTTTGTTTGTATCAATCCTGTATCTCTCACTGAGTGTGTGTTTCAGTGCTTTTGGACATTATTGATTCGAGCGTCTGTCTGTGTATCTATGATATTTGATATTATGGGCTTCCTGGTGGCTTTACTGCAGTAGAACATTCATTTTTTATCAACTCCTTGGTGACTTCTTTTGGTCTAACTGGTCTTTCGGTCTAAGTGTTCCTTGGCTTCAATGTTAGACAGCTGTTTGAATAAACAACCAAGACTGTACAAGTTACCACCTCTATGTATGGATGACCTGGCCAGCCTGACAGCTTTTTGGTAGTCCCCTAGATAATTTCTAACACAGACATAAGCATTAACACCTGTCCACATAGACCAGAGACCCAAGTGGTGTTATGTGGTATTTCTGGCTGTAACTTTCTGGCTGTAACAAAGCAGGACTAACGGTTATCATCCATTCATCAAGACCGTTGATGTTTCGCTTGCTATAACTGTAGGTTCTAACTGTGAGGACGGCAACACTTAACTGTGCAAGCTGGGCCCGGCGGGGAAAGTGTCGCAGTAACCCCACTGGATGAGGGAAAATGCAAGAGGAACTGCGAATGTGTGTGGGACCACAGGTGATTTGTGCTGAGGTTTGCCCTTCCAATAGACAGCAATCAAAAATTGGATTTGTGTGATGCTTGATTCTATAAACAGTGGGTTGTGTAGCATAACTACTTCTGTTTTCTTACTCAATCATACTTTCTTGATACTCAATTATACATACTTTAGTAGTGATATGTGTTTGTTTACTTGTTTGTATTGCCCACCTGGCTCTCACTGGGATGGATCCCACTATTTTTTGATAAGTGTGCTGAGTTCTAGGTGTTGCTCTTGTGGGGCCTCCATTCAATCTCATTTCCGATGGACATCCCTAACAGCAGTTAGGTACACCTGAGTGAATTGAGGAAAGTGATTTAAAGGGCCTTTCCCAACAGCACAATGTCAAGAGGGCATGTCGGCGGAGGTTCAATTCCATGTAGGTCTGGGCCAAACACCCTAACATTATGCCAAACCCGATGAAAAAAAGAACATGATCATGACAATTTGTCTGTGACTAGCAAAATTTACATAGCAGGTTGAAAATATGATTAAACCTACATAACTTCCTTTCTGTTAGGGTCAGGGTGCGCAGACAACCATCGTCACTGCCGGTACTGGTCTCAGAACGGCTACTGCACCTCCAGGGCTGTCTACATGAATGCCAACTGTCCCAAGAGCTGTGAGAGGTGTGATGCACCATGAAGCTTCAGGTGTGATGCACCATGAAGCTTCAGGTGTAATGCACCATGAAGCTTCAGGTGTAATGCACCATGAAGCTTCAGGTGTGATGCACCATGAAGCTTCAGGTGTGATGCACCATGAAGCTTCAGGTGTGATGCACCATGAAGCTTCAGGTGTGATGCACCATGAAGCTTCAGGTGTGATGCACCATGCCTAAAGTGAATCTGGTGTGTCACGCCGAAGAGCCATTATACTGGCTATATTAGATACAGAAGCTGGTGTGCTACAGCAAAGGGCAGTTTTACTGCAAGATAGATATAGATACACATACAGAAGAAGTGTGTCTACAAGATTGTCATAGTGCTTCTTGTATTAATGAAATTTATACAAATTTCATAGAATTTTATGCAAAACCGCACAAAGCACTATGCAAAAACGAATCTAGTGAAAGCACACAAAGCACAAAACAATGATATACAAATCTTATGAAACATAAATGCTTTTTGTGTATTGAGCAATTGTATGTTACATAAAATTTGTAGGAATGTTAAGGTACCCTTGTCCAAGCCGCTAGTACTCTATTTTTGAAGACTGCAATGTGAAGAACTGCTTTAAATTATAGTCATCCTTGTCTTTTCTATTAAGATTGCTTTGAGTTTTAACTTTGCATGTTACATAGAAAGCAAGCTGATGTGTGGTAAATATGGTTGACTCTTTAAGTACACTTATACTACAATTATAAGTGTTTGATAATAAGCTAACTAGCTTTGCCAGTGGCGTATAATGTTTTACAACATGATTACCAAGAAAGGTGTGAAATTGTGTCATTTTGATTTTTGTCACTTAAATGTCAACATTGTCTCTCTAAAGACAAAATATAATGTTACATGATGAGCTTGATGTGAGGTCATTTTGAATACCTGCTTAAGACGAAAGGCATTTTATGTATTTTTGCGCATATACATGCACAGTGTATGTATTGGTTTTATTTCAATTCATTTAATCTCGGCACCAATATTGTAGGTCCTAAGGACCTTCTTGGTAACACTACAATCTTTCTGTAGAAGCTGACTTCCTTTGGAAACAAATCATTTCACATTGTTCCTTTGTCATACAGTTTTAGGTCACAACATTTACACTTAACATGTATGTTGCCATTTGGTACATCTAGGTGTACAGTATAGTGTGTGTGTTGTATCTATTGTAGCACTTCATGTTTCTTGATTAAATGTACAATATACCTAAGAAATCTTCAATGTCCTGGAAAACGTCTTGCAAACAATAAAATCCGTGGAATATCAAATTGCTTTGGACAATTTTCAAACTGTAGGCATTAATGTATTGTGCTACAAAACTAGGTGTAATGCACTCCAAAACTAAAATCAACAATAAAACTATCGGAATCAGCAAAATATATGAATTGAAACAATATTAATATCCAATGTCCATGGAAAACTTCCAAACAAACTACATCTACAGGATCTCAAAGCCCTTTGAGAATATTTTCACACTGTAGCTTTAATTATGGTGTAATTTTGGAGGACATTATACACCTGAAATTACATTTAAAGTTAATGAGATTTGTCAAAATACACAAATTGAACAGCAAAAACAATATCCATTGCCCGAATGAAAGTTAGTATGTGACAGTTATTGACACCATAAAAGTTTATTCGTTATCTCCGTACCCTAAGTAAAGCTCTTACCAACAACCTCTGTTCCTTCTCAAGTTGAAATGACCCGTAGCCTGTGTCACGTGACACGAACGAAAGTGTGACGTCAATATCCATGGTACGTTTATTGTCATGCTTTCATGTGTGAAAGGTAGAGGAACGTACATGAGATAAATTTTTACTGGAAAAAAAGGGGACAGAAAAAAGCTAACCATAACCCAGATCTTAAATAGTGAAATCCTATAAGCAGAACTTCAGAAAAGACTAATCCAATAGCCACAACCACATCCTTCAAAACGTAGAAATGCCAAGCACAAACTTTAAAAGTACAATAATTTGACGGACACATATCCACTCTCTCTCTCGAAACGATAATTGCCATTCTCTCATTGGCTGAAGGGCTAATTGTAATGGACAGTCAGACTGGTCTATAGTTATGGAAGCCTGAAGTTAGCTCAGCAGTCAGCACACTACTATTCTTGTGACTTTGCCCATGTAGACCAACCTGGTCCTTAACTGCGCGCCATGCCATATTACGTTACAAGAATGAAAACCAACACCCTAGTAATGTTTCAGACATAGTTTCACGGGGCGGGTGACCTGTCATTGCGGTCACTGTCGTCAGCAGGTGGCAAACAGCGAGACGCGTGCACATTGTGATGGTGTTTGTCAAGAGGAGTGTCAGAGACTCACGCCCAGCATTCACTTAACATGATATACGTAATGAACTGTCTAGGGTTACACTATTTCCGCCTTAGAGCCGGAAATCTTTACATCCACAGGTCAATATGACGAAAACGGGACAAAATGTCCAAGATAAACGCCTTAAAACACGTCAAAAATAGCCGGAGACTGCTTGGAGAGTAAGAAATCTAGTGAAGTTCAGACTGGGGGAAACGTTATGCTGTAAAAGGGAAAATGTTCTCGATGGTTTTATGTTCCTGCTTTTCGCCGTACTGGACAGACAGTCCACCAACTGGCAACTTTGGCTGAAGAAAGACGAAGGTGAAAGAATTATGCTGATTGGATATATATAGCTGCCCCTATGGCCCCTAAACTTAGGTTTAGTTCAAGTTCAGTCATCCATCTGTTACGCTATGAAGTCCCTCCAGATGACAGACAAGGGGTCCCTGTCTTGGAGACCAACATCTTCCTCAATCACCCTACTAAGGGTTAGGGAATGTCAACCACGTCTAGATCTTCTCTTGTCGCCGGGCTGCCAGAGAAGAACCCTTGTGGCCATCTCATCGTGACGTATCTAGCAAACTTATCTATTAGACCTACCGTGAACATTTCCCCTTTTGTATGTAATTTCGCTTGACCACAGTCTTCTGCCCGCCTTCTGCCTTGTTTCAACGGGTTAACCGCAAACGTAAAACACGCCAGTCTCTCCCTACCAAATCAAATCTATGCTAACTCCCCCTCCCCCAGAAAAGCCATAATGATTCAACTAAAAAAAACTAGTCTATAGGTACAAATCATAATTCACAAAACATTAAGTAGACGACATTAAGTAGAACAGAAAACAAACCCGCGTGTCGAGTCGATTGTATGTGGATGACGTCCCCAGCATCAGTTTTCATTGGTTAAAAAAAGGTTTTGACTGTACTGTAAATTGTACAAAACTTACAGCTGCGAATCGAGCAAATATATGCAGTACACTGCAAAAGAAAAACACATCGGAAAACAGACGCCAAGTCCATTCTAATGTCAAAGAAGAAGACATGAAAGAAGAGAAACAAAGAATCTATTGTTCGGCATCATACCGTGATTTCACAATGAAGGCAACTTTTTTGTCCAAACATTTTTACTCACACGTTTGCGTCAGTTTTTGAGGATATTGTTAACAAAATCGAACCAAATATGGCTTATTATGTCGGAACAACATCATTGTCCGTTACTCAAATTCTTATTGCTTAGCCGTACCATGATCCAAGGTCCGCATTAATTGAAATTTTCGTATACTAACATTTATCAAGGAGTTCTGACTTAGCAATGCGCAGCACAGACCGAGGTCCGAAAAAAACGAAAACTGCAAATGTATTTCAAATCTTGAAAGCTAGCTTTGTCCATTATTAACTAAACAAAATCTAACGTTACTCATTATAGAAAAATTGGGACACTTCGTCTTCCACTGTATCAAAAAAAGCCAAGCTAAAATTTAAAAAAAGCTTAGATCTCATTCCGTAGCAGCTCTTACTAGAAAAAAAAACCTTAAGTTTGTTCCACATGTCACCATTGTTATCTTGTATTTTCCGTTTATTCATGCTTACAATTGGTGTTAAATGGTGCAACGTACTGGCAACTCCCTTGAAAGCTAAGATCACATTTTCAAACCTCGTCCCTGTTAGGCTGTTTGCAGAAACGAACAATAAAAGTGAAACTCAACAAAAATACACAAATAATGCTCGTGACTATTTTTCCACATCTTGTGTGTTTTTCTATCATTTACTTTTCGTTCTTGCAAACTACCCGGCCAGGCCCCGATTGGGAAATGAAACCGTAGCATAAGGTTTGATGAAGATTTTGAATTTGCGCTTGAAACATTCAATAGAGTGTCAAGTATCGCTCAGTGAAGTTTATTGTTCCAATACGTGGAATGAAACTTCAGAAGTTTGCTTTCCTAAACACGCCCATTCAATTGTCCAGTGATTGTCAATGTGTACCTGCCCCGTTAGGAAATGCACCTGACTCATTCAGGTCTGTTCGAAGATGATCCCAACAAGTGCCTGTATCATGTCTCTTGATAATCTTCTTGATTCTCATGAAATCTCGTCATTGAGAAAATGTTTTAAAGAAAGGCACATTACTTTAAAAGTGCAAGGAAATATTATTGTGGAAGATGAGATTTGAAAGATTATCTAGCAGTTTGGTGAGGGACGTCCTCGTGTCAGACGAGGACAACTATCATGACGTCATGAGGGGAGGGAAAAGCAAACTTTCTTGACTTGTGACTGGCCCAAGTGAAGATCGTTTTGTCAGTTTTCCCCACACACTGTGTCAAACTTTTGGTCAGAATTTTTCATCTACAGCGTCTTGAAGGAAGAGGAGGGGTTGAAAGTGTCTTGGGCTGGAAGGGGGAGTAGGAAATCACGTGCAATCTTGTGTGCCTCGGCCGGCACAAAGTCCAGATCTCGACCCGATGCGAAGAGATTGACCCTTTCGACCCACCGCCCACTTCGCCCCAAGCTTTACAGGTGGGTAGCTCCCGTTTTCTCTGTCTAACAATTTCCATATTTCTAGTAACTTTTATGTGTGATTTTAGGACGAATTAGAGCTTATATACAACATATAATTGAGAGAACATTGTCCAAAACTTTGGGACGACGTAACGTTAACGTTATATAAAACGTCCCGTCAAGAGTATTCGAAGCAGTTTTGTCAAGTTCAGATGACTGGGTCATGATTTTCCATCTTTGCTAAAATCCATGTTAAATTGCTAGGAACAAATATTTTCACTCTGAATGTGTCTGTGTACTTGTACTGTTAAAGTACTACAATTTTTTTGCGTGACCATATGAGAGTTAGTTGGCCTCTCAGTCAACGGCCGATCGGTTGCAACCCACACTCTCGCTCTGCGATGAAAAAAAAAGGGCCAAACGAATTTTCCTCTTGTTTGCTCACTGTGGGCCCAACTGGGTGAACTTTTGTTGACCCACAGGTGTTTTTCAGACCGAACGAACTAACCTTCACGCCCAAAACATGCGTCTTTCATCCACATTTACCGGTCTGCATCCAAGCCGAACCGTTGTTTGAAGTGTCCCTATACAAGTGTACTACATGCTGCCGACTCGTATAACTCGTAATGCCCTGTTGGCGACCAATGCGGCTGACACGAGTACAGCGGGATAAATTTCAAAATTGCCCCTATTATCAGTGTATAAAATCTGGGCATGTTTACATTAAGGAATCGCTGGCTCCACCAAGCATGGTGTCATGCTGCGAGTGTTTGATCAAACCCAGTAGGGGGCGGATAACTATACCCGTGCTCCCAATTGTCTGGGAACTGTTAATCTCTTTGCCTAACGAGCCAGAAAATCGCCTGGATTCACTTTATCTGTCTGTTTATGTTGTAGAGCATGTGTTGACAAACTTAATTATCAAGCAGTGAAAATTGGTTAATCCAAATGTGTACAAAGTTTACAAACAGCCTATGATAGTCACCAGAAAGAATGACTTAAATGAATGAATTTTACCCATGGAATCCATATTGCGATACGCTTGTAGCTACAATATGATGCTCACATAGTGCTTTCAATGTTTCACAGTCACAAATTGAATTATCAAGCATTTAAAATTGGTTAACCCAAAGGTGTTTAACAGTCTGGGTCTCAAATATAACAGTTTGGGTCTTCCATATATAAAATCCATATTGCAATCATGACCAAAATGTCACGTTTTGAACTTTTGACAAACTTATCAAGCAGTGAAATTGGTTATCCCAAATGCGTATAAACAGCTTTAGATAGTTACAGAATGACTTAACAGACTGGGTCTTACTCAAGCATCTATAGAAGCCATAAATATTGCAATATATAATGTCACATTTTAATGCTTTCTATTTTTGATTCTTGAGAAGTTTTTTTTTTTTTCATCTTGTTTCATTATTACATTTGTTTTCAGTTGTTTACTACTTCAAGCTACAGTCAGAACTCAAGGGGCCAATATCTATGTGGACAGGTGGTCAATATAGGCAGGATTCTTAAATACTTATTTCAGTGTGAGAAAACTATCTAAGGGACCAGCAAAAAGTGGTCACAATGGCCAGGTGATCCTTATGTAGGGTTTGACTGTTGTTTGATATAGCATAAAAATGACTAGAAACCAGATGATAACCAGGCCACAGTGTTTTATTCTTCATTTACCCTCCATGCCTGTTACACCAAGCCTGTAGAAAATTACTGTGGCCCCTGTAATGGCAGTTATTAACTGATAAAGTGTCATGGGTGGGGTCGTTTAGAGCTTCAACACACTTTACCATCACGTCTGTAAATGATGATAGATAACTTAAGAATTACCCACCATAAAGTCCTCAGACAACAGGTCTGTTTGGCCCAAAGTAGATGGCCTACATATAAAATCTAAACTTACAGCACTGGATGAAAACAAGATCTCCCTGTTGTCAGCTCCTCCTATTTGTGCATTGTGTTACACACACAACTGTTTTGATTGCAGAAAGGATTTGCTAGAAAGTGTAGAGAGGTCAGAGAAAGGTGAAGGTTTAACTAGTAGTAGTACTACTAGTAGTAGCCCCTGTAGTGTAGACTGTTGCATGGTGTTAGACAATAGGCCAATCAATTATACTGTTTGCGACTAACTGACTAACAAAGAAGATAGCATCATTCCTTTGTTTGCTTTCTTGCTAATCTTTCATGTAATCATTTTGTTTTTTTGTACAAAGGCTATGGAAGGATGAACAGTAGGCCTGAATAAAGTAAGTAAGTAACAAAGGCTAACTACCTACTTAGTCCCTTGACCTCCAGGTCATTTGTGGGGGAACAAGGTAACCATGAAGACAGACAGGTGTCCCTAAGCTGATTTCTCTCTTGCTATAGTTAGCAAAGACTACAGACATTTGGTTCTAAAGTTATTCAGAATCAGCAAAAAAAAAAATCAAAAGGCCTAGAGCAAAACTTTTCTAGCCCATGTCAAGGATAAAGAATCTCCTCTGGCAAAACAGAAATTGTAGTTTTTTCTTAAAATTTAAATTGAAGAATTCTCAATTTCAGTAAACTTTGACATTTTTTCCAAAGCAAAATATGTATCTTAAAAGTTACATTAGGTGAAGTCCAGTTTATTGTTTTTCATCTTTGTGCCAAACAATACTGAGTCTGATGCATGTGGATGATTTTTTTGGGTATGTTTTCTTGAATGTAACACAGATGCCTCATCTCTTCTGACAATGTTGCTACTGTAAAACGGGAAAGTTTCCCTTTGGTTTTAGTTTTGCTAGTTTCATGGCAGTCTCTCTACTGCAATTCATGTACTGCAAATATGCTACTGTACAGTAACTACAGAATTGTTTCAACCGCAAATTCACAACACAGCAAAAACCTAATTTTACTGCAAAACAAAACCACTGCAAAAGTAGATGAATTAACGGTATACGATACATGTATATAGGATAAATGAATTTACGATGTGCAGACTCATATGAATGCTTCTTATGACAAAGGGTTTCCTCGTAAACTTGGATTATTAATGATTCCAGAAAGCTTTCAAAGCATGGAGACGTGTTCTTTATTGTGTCTGAACATCTGAATAGGCCTTTTATTGATGTTTACCAAATAAAGCCTGCTAAGCCCTGTTGTCTCACCAGTTGTTCCTACACTTTGCAGTTTAAAAATACAATAATGCAATGAATTGGCCCAATGGTACCAGTCTCTGAACTCTCTCAGGCTCTCGCTTACAATTCAGTTGAATGTTGTTTCTCGAAAGCTTGTGCGAGTTTTTCATAGTTTCTATATCAGATTCTGTGTAGTCGTTATGATTATAACCGCCCTTCGGCATGAAATACCAGCTTCGCAGGTGCGCACTGCAACAGCAGCTGGTTATATTACACTGAAACTAGTGAAAGACCTGTCTCACCTAACCTAAGCATTGTTTAAAGCTGGATACTCTGACAGTACTTGATGGTAATGTGTTCAACTCTGCAATAGTTCTAGGGAAAAACAACAAGTTTTTGAACACCTTGACAACTATGGTACTTGAAAACATGACTGTTTCTTTTTTTCCTGATCTGGTATTAGATACAAAAGTTATCGATAGACAGTGGTTGGTACATCCATCAATTTATCAGTTAACCTATATTTTTAACATAAGTTTAATCTTTTCATACAGTGGAACCGTTACAACATTTACTACTCCCAAAATGGCGGCCGGCTAACGTGGCAACCTCATGACCCCTCATTGCTCTGCGGTGTTTGCCGAGGCGGTCGTGCTAACACACCAATAGCTTAATGTTTAACTTCCCCAACTGCTATTTCAATAGAAACGTTGGCTAATCTAGTAACGCCGAGTTACAATATGCGGCGGACAATACACGTGTCAATCATGAAAGGGGGTGGTGCCGTCAGGAGTGAAAAGTTCAGCAGATAAATGGTGTGGAAGCCTGGTAACAGTGGGATGTGAAGTACCACCAGCCATTATGCTGGTGTTTGTACCTGTGCGTGCTTTCAAGAGATGTGTGGATAGTAAAGATGCATGGAACTAGCAAGTGCAATATGCTATATTGTCATCACTGTTTCGTCTTAGTTTCGGTACTTTTGCATTGGTGACGACTTTCAACCAATCTACTTGCTGAATGAGGAAACAGATAGCAATCCTCACCATTTGCTAGTCACAGTATAAGTATAACAAATAAATTTTCAAATTGCTGGTAATAAACTGTAAGTGGTATCTTTCTTATATGAAAATGAGCAACAATGTTATGTTGCAATACTGATCAGATGTAGGTCTTGTGTGTTAAAGTTTTTTGATATGATAAAAGTCAATCCAGCAAGCCATCTCTAGTCATAATCCACATTGAAACAAGCGCGTACAAGTTTGCTACCTTTAAAAGACCATTTTGTTTGTAGCAACTGCTCCCAGTCATCAACCATTTCCCTTGAGTGGTTGCCTCTGGTTTGGAAGAATAGAAATAGTTGAACTGATATTATCTAGTCAAGAGAAATATCTTCTTATTTTGGAAACAGCCATTGATATGAAAATTAAAAAAAAAAAATAGATTTATAAAATACATCTCGGAGCTAACAGCAGATCTTCATCTAATTGCAAATGATTTTCCAAACCACTCATAACCAATTATATTGTTTTATCTTTATTCAAAAGTGCTTTTGTAAGTATTGATGCACACATTTAAAGAATACTGCTCAATGATAGTAACTGACAACTGTTATAAATTTCTGCTTTATTTTTGTAAACCTCCCGGCAATATTTCAACCTCAAGGTGTTTAGTTTACTCATCTACATGGCAACTTGGTAGTAGGTGAACCATGCCCTCAACAAACAGCAAACTCCTTTCTCACTCAGCATGAGGTGATGGTGGGTTGATAAAAAAAGGACTGTTACCTTAATGCGTGGGAGGGACTTGCGCCTTATGCGGCAATGCAAGACACCCTGCAACGTGGCAGAGGCAAATATTTAACCACGAGATCATAAAAAGTTGGCCGTTACAGAGCAAACTTTTACTCCAGATAAAAGTATGTTGTGATGTAGCATTTTCCTAAACAATAGCTAGGTTTCATGCACAAGTATGGTATTCTCTCAAGAATGTAGGAAGGATTTTTTGGGGTTTTTTATCTAGAAGAAATGATGACTTAGGTCATGTGAAATTCATGTGACTGTTGAACTTTGGATCATTGACCCAGAATACGTCTGTCACATGCAGTGCACCTTTTCCCTACCTCCAAAACTTAACCAATTTGAATACTTAATTTGCTGCCAAACTGCTACCTTACCAGGTTGGATGTTAGAGGGAAGAGGAGTATATGAGACTAAAAGTACCCTCTGGTTTGTGCTTTACTGACCTAAAAATGTTTTGTTTTTTTTGTCATCAACTTGTATCTTTTCTAAGCTAAAGCTTATCAGAAAATCACCCCATACATGTTCATGGTGACCAAATGAGTTATGTAGCATTTATAAACCAGGTACAATGTATACAATACACATAAATCTGTCAGTAAAATTTGTAGTTTATGGTACTTTTGAAATATCTTAGAGATAAGGTTGGATACCAATGCTATTTCCTACTTAAATTTCTATTCTACTCATTGTTGGGGAGTCTTCGTAGTTGATTTTTGTCCTTAAATCTGTCGTAAATACATTTTTATCAACTTTCATGTCATGAAGTTCAGAGTTTCGGACAGACAGTGTCGGACGTTTTTGTAAATTTCCATCTTTTGATTGATATATTGGAGACAACCCTTTTGCATGGATACATAGAAAAATGCCTAGCATATATTTGGAGGGAGTCTATTAACATTGGGTATAGTATATAGTAGTGTGAGGTTTATATGGCTTATGGAATTTGGTCATATATTTTTCATGAGAAATTATGCACCTGCATTGTAAAGCAACTCAGCAGCATTTATTCAAGAAAGCCCATGTTGATTTGATTATATAAGTGACATCCATTTTTTGTACAAAAATGTATCAATTTTGGTCCCATTTAGAAAAATGGTCTTTGACTGTATACTGTAAAATGTATGAACCAGCTGCAAATTAAGCAAATATATGTCAATAATTGAATAAATGGTAAAGACAGAAAATATAAAAAAAACAATGCTAATGTCATAGAATGCCAAAGTCATATGCATTCCAAAATCAAAGAAGATGTAAAGAACAAAATAAAGAGGTGAATCTATAATTGTTCGGTTTATCATACATCGTGTGTTAAGGAATTTGTTCAAGCTTCCTGATTATGATGAAGGCAACTTTTTTTTGCCTAGTAATCTTTTTTTAAACACACTCAAATCAGTTTGAGGTGTCATTAAAAACTGCCAATCAAACCTGCCCAAGATGACCGCTCTGGGGACAAGTAAAATCTGGTCAATGTGGACAGGTTAAAAAGTTGCTGTAGACAGGATTCTTAATACTTGTGGCGATTAAAAAACTTGTCTAAGGTCACCGCTATAAAGCGATCACAATTGGCCCTTGTATATTCAGTGGTTAGATTGTGTAGTGGGGATAGGGCCTATTATAAGATACAGTCAAACCTGTCTATAGCGGCCACTCAAGGGTCCGGACAAATTTGGCCACTATAGACAGGTGGCCTCTGTATAGAGGTGGCAACTTGTAGATAAAATACCCAAGGGACCGACGAAAAGTGGCTACTATGGACAGGTGGCCCCTCTGTAGAGGTGGCCCCTAATACAGGTTTGACTGTAGAGCAGAATTCTTGGAATGGAGGTTCTGTCCAGTGCTTTTAATCTTATCTGATTTCTCCAGATCTTCTGGATACATATTTGCCATGGATTTATTATTTTGGCAGGCTTGTTTTGGTAATTAGCTCAGCAACTGCTAATTATCTTCCATCCATCCATCATCCAATCAAATGATCTTAGAGCTGTCCAAACTATAGATAAGTTTCAGGTACATATTTATCTCAATTGTTTAGATTTTCACTGTATGCATTAGAACAGATGGATCATTGATTGGATCATGGTGTGTCATTATCACTAATCCATAAATCAAGATGGGATAAAATGTTTATCTCTGAAAAATGATAAGAACACAAATTGTTACAATTTTTTTACAATCAAACCTGCCCATGAAGACCACTAAGAGGACGAGCAAAATTGGTCACTTAGACAGGATTCTTAAATGCTTGTTTCAATGAGAAAAGGTATTATCAATGACAACACATGTTTCAAAAGGATAAATGCCTATAATTTTAATAAGATTTATAGCAATAAAGGGTCAGATTGTGACATATGGGTCACCTTATAGCTCAACAACTATAAATGTAAGAAATTATATATTTTTGTGTCAGTCTTCAACCAACCTAACCTTACTCTATTGGTGCAACACAATATGAGGGACATAATTACACAGGTGGTCTGTTTTTGAGATGACACCTCCCCCACCCCACCCCCTAGTTTTGCCTATCTGGACCAACCCCGAGGTTAAATATCGATCCAAAGAAAATTTACACAGTTTGTAATTATCTCATAACTGGTCACATGGTCCTTACGACAAATACACCACCGGCACTCGAGATAGCATTCAGTCGTCGATCCGGCTTAATTCATCAGAAATTTGCTTTAATTTGATCACCGCTTGGAACTTGCTTTTTTTTCACTCATGGCGACAGGGTAAGTGATGAATTTGCCATTCTGGGTTGCAAGCCACACCCTTACTTTGCGGTTACAAAACAGCAAAGTTTATCTTTAACCTAGCGAGCCTTAATTCTATGGGGCTGTTTGCGGATAGCTTGGTCGATACCCTGGCTGTGCAGCGCACGCAAAGGTTGGTCGTGTTGGGGAGAAGTGAGTGCGCGTTTTTTCGTGTTTTTCCACAATTCGTAGTTCCAATCTGCGCGTGATTCTGTGTTTGTAGATGTGTTAGATTCGAAATGTACCCATATGTGTATGTAATGCTTTACAAGCCGTCAGATTTACAACATGTTTAAGGTACAGTAACGAGGGTGGCATTCCGGCGATTCAACTTGTCCAGACATAGCCGTTGTACATAGTAGACACAGGCAGCTTTTTTTAGATTCTTCAGCAAAGCACATTGTATGGTGGTTTTATGTTACTGTCAAATCAAAACATAATCTTTATAAGGTTCTTCTTGAAGAGGGTGTTCAGTGAGTTAAAAGTTTTGCTGGCTCAGGAAAAAAAACGTGTCGCGTACGTTGCACTTTGGTCCCCCCATGGACAAACATGTTGACAATTTGGTCATAGTGCAGTTGGTGGGTGGAGCCCTAGTCAGCCATTTTTGCTACATAGTTCAGGTATGGATATGGGCTCCAAAAAGGCTTAAAGTATAGTTTAACGCTACTTTACAGTATCAGCTTGCCTCTGAAAGGTTCTTACCAGTCCCTAGAATCCGTATGTATGTGTTAGAAGATTCTTAAATGTCTGTAGATTCCATATGATTGTATATGATTGCAAAAGAGTGCATTTTACCTTGACCTTTTCTGTTCCGAGCAGGTAGTTTTTTCCATACCGTACAACCTACATGTATTGAACCAACAAGTGCTCAACTTTTATTCACTCTTCTTTTATTGGAAACTACCTTAAGCTTCTTTTATTTGGAAATACTTTGGTGTTTTTTTGCTGTATCTTTCCTGTCCCATTAAAAGTCTTGCTACTGATGAAATCTTTGTCAAATTTGTGAAGGAAGATATTAAGTGTTATTACAGTTGTTAAGAGTTATGATAAAGTTATGTTATGATTGCGATATGATGATGAAGTGTTATTTAAGTGTGTTTTTTCCATAATGTGTGGGTTCTATAAAAAGAGCATTTTTCTTTCCAGCAATTTGTTTGACTCACGTTTTCTTTCCTTTTTATTCTTACAGTAGCATGACAGCAGGGGGTCTCCAGGGACACACGATGTCCGAGAACGACGCTAACCCCCAGGGCCCTCAGGGCATCACCGGCGCACAGAACGAGGCCGCCCTTCTGTCTCTCATGGAGCGCACCGGCTACAACATCATCCAGGAAAACGGACAGCGCAAGTACGGCGGCCCTCCACCGGGCTGGGAGGGCGTCACGCCGAGCCGCGGCTGCGAGGTCTTCGTCGGGAAGATCCCTCGCGATTTGTTCGAAGATGAACTGGTACCCGTCTTTGAGAGCATAGGTAAGATCTACGAACTCAGACTCATGATGGACTTTAACGGCAACAATAGAGGCTACGCCTTTGTCATGTACACCTCCCGAGACGACGCCAAGAGGGCCGTCAAGCAACTCAATAACTATGAAATCAGAAAGGGGAGGCTGCTGGGGGTGTGTCCCAGTGTTGACAACTGCCGCCTTTTCGTGGGCGGGATCCCAAAGAATAAGAAGAAGCACGAAATCCTAGAAGAGATGTCGAAGGTCACAGAGGGAGTGGTTGACGTGATTGTCTACCCCAGCGCGACTGATAAAACCAAGAATCGTGGATTCGCGTTTGTTGAGTACGAGAGCCACCGGGCGGCCGCCATGGCGCGCAGGAAGCTGATTCCCGGCCGAATCCAGCTGTGGGGGCACCAGATCGCTGTGGACTGGGCCGAGCCGGAAGTGGAAGTAGATGAAGACATCATGAAATCCGTTAAGGTACTGTACGTCCGCAACCTCCTCCTGACAACAACAGAAGAGAGCCTGAAGGAGAGTTTCGAGAACGTGGTCAGCCCGGGGTCCGTAGAACGGGTGAAGAAGATCCGCGACTACGCCTTCGTCCACTTCAAAACCAGGGAGGAGGCGGTCAAGGCCATGAATGCGACCAACGGGCAGCTGATTGACGGCTGCCAGGTGGAAGTGACTCTAGCCAAACCGGTGGATAGGGACAACTACGTCCGTTACACACGCGGCGCCGGCCGGGGCATGCCTATGGAGATCTACCCAACAGGCTATGAGAACTACTACATCCCGACTCCGTACCCACCTACACACCTGTATCCAGCAGCTGCTGCAGCTGCAGCCGCCTTCGCACCCGCCAACCTGCGCTTCCAGGGCCGCAGCTCTCTCGGGGCCCGCGGAGTGATGCGCGTCCGCGGCCGCGGGGCTGCCGGCGCCCGTGGAGCGGGGGGATCGCGTGGCTACTTCTCGTACGGTCTGACCCGGGGAGGGTTCTACGGGCAGAAGAAGAAGGAGCTGTTCGACCTGCTGCCTGGGATGGAGCTCACCCCCACTAACCCTGTCACCATGAAGCCACTCAAATCTGCACCACAGGTGCCTCTGGACCAGGTCAGTAGGAGGAGTCTTAGAGAACTACCAGTACATCTTAAAGGTCTTGTCCTGTTCAAGACATAGCCTTTAAGATTTATAAGCCCATT
>NC_049985.1:25547812-25565779 GCF_000003815.2 Branchiostoma floridae
ATACAAGTTGCTCAAACAACTAAATAGAGGCTGTTACTCTTGTTCGAGTTACTTTTGTATGAGTTTAGTCGGAGTGATTTTCTTGAGTAACCTTAAATTTTGTATTGTTTATCTTATTAGATGTCTTTATCACTGCACTTTGCATGTACACTTCATAGTCTTAAGACCTTGACAGTGTGATTGGTTTACCATTGTTTAAGTGTGCTTGAATGGTGTTTTATTCCTCAGATGCTGGAGGAGATGTGTCAGAAGAACCAGTGGGGATCCCCGGTGTACTCCCTCCACTCCACCATGGGGCCTGGGGAACGTCAACTCTTTCTCTACAAGGTACATTCAAACTGTGTCTTTCTACCTGTGTACAAGGTACATTCAAACTGTGTCTTTCAACCTGTGTACAAGGTACATTCAAACTGTGTCTTTCAACCTGTGTACAAGGTACATTCAAACTGTGTCTTTCAACCTGTGTACAAGGTACATTCAAACTGTGTCTTTCAACCTGTGTACAAGGTACATTCAAACTGTGTCTTTCAACCTGTGTACAAGGTACATTCAAACTGTGTCTTTCAACCTGTGTACAAGGTACATTCAAACTGTGTCTTTCAACCTGTGTACAAGGTACATTCAAACTGTGTCTTTCAACCTGTGTACAAGGTACATTCAAACTGTGTCTTTCAACCTGTGTACAAGGTACATTCAAACTGTGTCTTTCAACCTGTGTACAAGGTACATTCAAACTGTGTCTTTCAACCTGTGTGTAAAGGTCTGGTAGCAGTTGGTCTTGATCTCAATGGAGTGTCCCTTATACCCCTGTCACATTATCCACGACCTTTGGGCGTAGTTTGGCCATATTTAAGATCGACAGAGGGTTGAGCGTATTTTTTCACCTGAAAACCATCCCTGTCACGTATAAGCCATACTTTGTACCTTGTACAATTGTTGTGCAATAAAATTATTATTATAAGCAAGGCTCGGGCGATTGGCACAGAATCGTCGTCCGATCGATTTTAGCGCAATGTGACAGGGGCATTACACGATCTGTTAGACTTACAGCTGATCATATAGCTGTATGCTTAAACCCAAAGAAAGTAACTTCCTTTGAAGATGTTTGTGTTTTCCCTTGCTCTCTATCTCAAAAACTATTGACCGTATATCTTTTTCTCAGAAAAACTTAGTTTGGTCCGGTGGTTAGTGACTCCGCCTAAAACATGTTCTCTATCATGCAATACAGTCAGTACAAGAGGGACAGCTAACAACAGGGAAAGCAATATTTTTGAAGGGAAACTTTGAAACATTGTTCTATGTTTCATGTGATTAGCTCAGAACACATATTTGAAGAAACTTACTAACAGTTGTGAAGTAGTGAAATCAGCACCATGGACAGCACTGCTCTGTGCTATTAGATCTAGACATGAAGTAGTTATTCTAGACATCGATGAAATGGGGAATTCCTTGGCACAAGGAACCTGAAAATACTGTCCATTATGTCAGTCTTCTTTTGAAAAGTAGATTCTTACTCAATTACAAAAGGTATTGAAAGGGTCATTACACAAAATATGTAAACTTTGACATGTCAGGAGGAACCAATAGACTTTGATAATCTAGCAGACCTTTTACTAGATTAAATGATCATGCATGTTTGTAGAACAGAGTATGTAAAACATTTTCTCTTGATAATACATAGTATTTGTAATTGCTTAGAGAGTTGTCAATATGGGAAAAGTGGAATTTCTAACTTCAACTAGAGGGTATCCATTAATTGAACGATTTTCTTTTTTTTGAGCTTGAATGCTAATGTCTGACTTTCGTGTGCCCTTCTCTTCAGGTGACAGTGCCAGCTCTGGCCTCACAGTACCCAAGTGCTCAGCCTTTCCAGCCTACAAAGTTGGCGCCATCTGTCGAGGAAGCGAAGAGCGTCGCTGCCGAGTTCGTACTCAACCAGTTGGGGATCCCATTGGACGTCTCCAGCGAGGTCCCCCTGGCCGCCATGGCTGCCACTGCGGGCACCGCTTACCAGCGTCCGCTAGCGGGGTATGCCCTGGCTAAGGATGCCTCGTCCTACGCACAAGGGTTTGTGCCGATGACGTCTGCTGCGTCCCTTGCGACGGCTACCTCTCGCCAGGTGCAGAGCCAGGATGTGTACAGCGCCGCCGCGTACGGAGAGTACGCCCAGTACGCTGCAGCAGCCGCGGCCGCCTCCGCTCAGCACGAGTTATACCAAACGTATTGAACGTAGTCCAATGGTAGCAATGAATGAGTGCTGTGATGTTGGCTTTGTTTAAAGTGCAACATACCTCAGTATGGCTTCACTGTTGAAAAAGTGAGACAAGCGGAAGAGTCTAGAGTTCTTAGGCAAAGGGTGTTCAGAAAAATTTTCCCTGACATTACTGGTAGCATTGCCACATTTTTACGCTTTGAGTGTTTCAAAGCAAATTTACATGTCTTTCAAGCATGTATTTAGGCTAGTCTAAGCTGCACAATTTTTTCATGAATTTAATCTTAGTATCTAGTGATTAGTGTATTGTTGTATGCTAATAGTAAAGAATGTGCCTTAAATGTTTGATGTTTGTATTAATTGAGATTTGCAAATTGTAGCTGAGACTGCATAGAAATTCTTTGTGCCAAAGCTATGATCTTAGTATATTTCTGTAGTCTTAATGTAATGTAATCTCTAACCTATAACAAACTGAATAGTATCTTAACCACTATTGGTTTAGTGCTTAGTGGCCAGTACTACAGTATGAAGGGTTTTCATTGCTCTGTGGAAAACAAGCTGACAAAAAAAACTCAGTCTTGTTATAATAGATGTCTGGAAAGTGGATTGTTAACCATGAATAGTCTGTTCCAAGGAAAATGTAGTTCCTTCGTTGCATCCTGGTTTCATTTCACCTTGTGTTGAAAAGAAAAATGACCTTACTGTTCAAGTTGGAGAAAAAAGAATCTACCAGGTATACAACCATTGGAATATTTTCAATTATCAACTTGAGTTGAATTGAATTTTTATCTACCCAATTCTAAGAGTCTGAACCTTAAAATTAAGGTTATTTTAGATGAGTTGACTCTCTTTTTTACAGTTACAGAAGTAACTTGTCTGCCTAGAGCAAGACAAAACCACATTTGTTTTTATTCTATAAGTTAAGGTATAGAATTTAATATCAATAACATATGAGGTAGAGACAAGGGAGTGTTGTTTTGAGATCAATTATGAAACTTTTTATCTCATAATAGCATTCCAAAAGCATGACATGTTTGAATATTGGTAAGTTTACTTTTAAAACCCTCACTCAGAATTGTTAGGGTGAAGTAGGTTTACAATGTTCAGGTGTATCACTTGCTTTGTTTCAATGTTTCTCATGCCTATAGTTTAGCATAATGCAGTTTTACTTAGCATGAGCACTAAGATAGCAATTTTCCTCATGGTTAAGCATGTTGATATTTGTAGCATTTCTCTTCTTATTATATAGGGTATTTTACCTCTTTTTTTTAGAGGATTTTACTTTAGGGTGCCCGGTTGCACAGAACGTGTGACGTATGCTCACTTTAACTTTAAGATATTTTACTTCTGTCCTATTTTTAAAGTATTCTTTTACCTTTGCAAGGGATTCCTAAAGTAGCGGTTTTATCTTTGTCTCAGGAAGGCCTTGTACTTGTTTGCCATTGGCTGTTTGCCGACCAATCACAAAGAGTTTTATCATGTACAGTTTCAAAAGTTTGACATTGAGAGAAGTGGCCTTGTGTTGTGATACTTAGTGCCAGAAAAACTTTATTGTTGCAGTAAGGCCAAACTGATTTGATTATTTGGATGGTATCCTCTATGCATCCCAAAACTGATGCAAACGTGAAAAGACAAAAAAATGCCTTTGATGATTCAAAATTTTAATACTAGTAGTTAGGAAGATTGAACACACAAAAGTTCAGCATACAAAACAATAGATTCAATTTTGTTCATTCTTATATTCTCTTTATTTGTATACTTTTTCCATTTTTTTTTGCAATTCACAGTTTACCTTTCCTTCTTTGTACCAATTGTAGTATGGTTTGAAACTTTTCCTTTTGGAAGCAGAAAAAATTGATGTGCGCGTGTGGATGTCATCCAAATAGTCAAGTCAGATTGGCCTAACCTGGTGTTATTTGATTCATCATTGTGATTGTTCTGTCCATCATGTGACCACCATGTTGTGTGTGATTGGTCAAACAGATCACATGACCACAAACCAATCGCTTCTCTACCCCATCATGCTTCCTTTAGTAGCAAAAATTCCTACCAAAATCCTGGCACTTGGTACCAAAAGCATTTTGCCATTTCAGAGAAAGAGAAGAAGGCTTAAAATCTGGTGCTTGAGAACTATGCACAGAATTTTTAGCCAATCATGACTGCACCCCAAGAAATTTCAGCACTTGATTGGTTGGATAATTCACGTGTGGCAAAGTTTAAAACATCCCGTAGCCAACAGCTGTGTTGTCGAGTCAGCGCTGTAGAGCAGCGCTCTCAGAAAAAATGTCATACAACAATTGATTGTTGTACTGGTGTGATTATCGAGAATGTTGGTTTGAATTTGGAAGGTTGGATCCCTTGTAAATAGTTAAAAATTTCAGTAGATGCTTGATACGTACCTGAAAGTAGTGATGTGTGTATGCACATAGTCAATAAATCTGCCCTGTTATGCTTAAATGTGTGTCTGATTGTGGTTGACTTTATATACCTCAGTGCACTTTACCAACAAAACTATCTGTATCTGTAAAGCCGATATTATCCCCCTATGGCGTAACACACCAACTTCTGTACCTGTAAAGCCAGTATAAACGCCCTTGAGCGTAACGCACCAGCAACTGTATCTGTATAGCTGGTATAACCGCCCTTCGGGATAACATGCTAGCATTTCTATCTATGTGGCCGGTTTAAGCATAACACACTGTCTTGCTTCAATATCAGTATAGCCAGTATGACCATCCTTCAACATAACGCACTCACTTCTGCATCTGTATAGCTGGTATGACAGTCCTTCAGCAAAACACACCAGCTTCTGTATCTTTAATTTTATAAACAGTTTAAGTACCCTTCAGTGTATACACCAAAGCAGATGGGATAATAGCAATTTTTAGTTAGGATAGCACCCAGGTTAGTACAGCACTACTGATAAAAGAACAACATGTAACAGTGCAGATAGTTCTCAATGGCCATCTCTAAATGAATCCTTATTTCTCCTGGTTTCTTGTTAGTTCCTGACCGGAAAGATTGACTGATTAAACACATGTGGAACCACCGGACCTCTGCTTGGAGAGTACTCCCTAGTGACTTTCTAATGTACTGCAGCGGAACTTATGGGATTTGATACCTCTTGTTCTAGACATGCTGTGGTCACGATTTTTGAGTGGCAGATAGCCCTTGTTTTTTAATACCTTTCCTGTACCTTTCCTGTTTTGATGTTGTTCACAATCGCCAAAGTTATAAAAACTATGCCTTGCCCATGGACTTAAGACGGAGTTTTGACCTGTTTTTCAGTGGGCGCTTGGGGCCATGTTGATTTTGATTATATGGATGACATTCACGCTCGCATTAATTTACGGCCGTTTAAAAAGAAAGGTTTTCAACCATGCTGTAAATCGCACAGAGGCTGTAAATATATGCCGTAGATTGAAAAAAAAGAATATCGAAAAACGCATGCTAATGTCATTGAACGCCGGCGTCAATTTCAAAGTGAAGGAATAAGACGTAAAAGAACAATAATAAAGAATCCATTGTTCAGTATACCATACACTGTGTGTTTAGTCATTTGTCCAACCTTCCTGACCACTTTAGATTTCTTAATGAAGGCAACTTTTTGGGAGGCCAAACGTTTTCTTTGCACGCTCGCATCAGTTTTGCGGTTCCCAGAGGATGTTATCCATATAATCAAATCAACATGGTTTGATAAGAATAAAATCATACGGCCCTTTAAGGTCTTTTTTCAAGTTAAGACTTCTAGATAGCAATCTTTCACAGGTAACCTTTGTTTGTGCGGTGTTTTTTATCAGGGCCTTGCGGCCTTTGCTGGGGGCCGTGTGACTCCGACAGGTGGTCGCCGGCCTTCCTTTGAAGTTTCAAACTTCCCAAGACTTTCCCAACGAAGAGGACACACCTCCCTCTGTCACTCACATCTCCTAAAGTATCAGACACGTTTAGAACTACTGTGGGAAAATTGTGTTCTTTCGCGTTAGTGGCTCCAGTCAGTCTGACTCAAAAAGAGACCATTTGGACTGTTCTAATCTTACGGGGGGTTACCGTGAAAAATCCTTTCTTCTTTCCCTCATATTTTCATCATCTACAACCATTCTGGTCTAGTGCAACAAGTAGTTCGCGTATATTGGAGATACAGTTATGTTTTAGAAGTGATAGGACTGCATATTTAAAGTTGTACGCCTTGAAGTAATTATAAAAAGAAGAGACCACCCCCTTTTTTGTACGGTCCCTTGCGCCGGCGACGACCAAGGCACGCGTGGGGTCAGCCTTAGTTCACCGCCAGTTCTGGCTGCTTCGCTGAGCAAAGTTCACAATCAACAAGATCATTCGTTTTAAGCGTCGCTGCCTTGCACCGGTAGGTTTTCAACACGTTTTTCTTACCCCACCTCCCGCTCTTAAAATCCAGATTGTAGCAAATATATCCGTACTATGTCGTCTTGCTTGTTTTAGTACATATGGGTCCCTTGTTTAGTTATAGACACTGACGCAAAGTGAGTGTAAAGATAGGGACAAGGGGCGAGGAGTGATTTTGAACGGTTCCCGCCCATTCGCGGGGCATTGGGTGCAAATGAGGCGGCGTGTGGAGCGTGCTTTACCGCCTCTGTTCTCTGTCAAAACCGTGAAATTTGCTGTCAGCTTGTGTCAACATTAACACCCGATGGTACACGGGATATCTCTATAGGGATCTCCCTGTTCTATGTTAGCAGTATCCTCGCTGTAAAACCTGCAATCTGGTATCGAATTGTTTGCTTTGGCGCACGTTTTATTTAAGGGGCTGCGCACTGTGGTGCCTGAAGCTGAAAAACAGCACAATTGAACTTTGGCCAAAGGTAAATTTGACGAAGGACGCCCGGCGACTTGCAAACGGTGAGAAAATTGCACACAAAGTCGCATATGTTGCGTTTCATATTCGACTGGACGGGCGCCTACAAAATGTAGCTAAGTTTCCTCTCGTTCTAAAACTTCTCTATTTCCAAACGTCGCCCTCCGTCCATGAAACGCTGTGGACAAAGGCGTTTTTGCACAATTGCGTCATTTTCAAACATTGGTGCCCAGCCAGAATATGTCTAGAACCATGGGAAACATTTCGATTCGTCGGGAATCATCTAAAGTTGTCTTGTTGTGAACAACAAGCTTTTGATTTAAGCGGAAATTGTAGTTTCGTGTTCAGGAACTCACAGTACAAAACTAATCCGACACGTGAACGCTTGATTCAGCAGAACGTGCCTTAAGAATCTTTTTAAATGGCACCTTGTATTTCATATGTCAGTCAGCATTTGGTCGTCTTTGACGTACCGCCAACAAGCGCGTTGTAACTGGTATCAGTTTTTCCTGAAATCTACACTCCCTGTACCTTCCGTCTTCTAATATTATGTTCCGCTATGGCAACATTTTGATCACTGCAGTCTCTCTGTAGAATTCTGAAACCGTCCCGTTGTGAGTGAACTTAAGAAATCTGGATATGCAGCTTGTACTGTTCATTACAAACCTGGTGTGTTACGCCATGAGGTGGTTTACGGGGTATGCGATACATTTTGTTGTAACGTTATATCAGTCACAAGAAAAATAGCCAGGAGGCCCAAAATCAATGTTGACATTTGTCTTTTCAAGACCACTTAGTATTAATGCACAATGTTATAAATTTAAGGGAATTTTGAAGGAGGGTAATAATGAACTTGCAGTGGGTAGGATTTCAATACCAAGGACAGCTCGGCTTTAGAGTTGATCTCCAAGCAGATGTTAGGTTGGACGATCTATCATAGTTTATACCTATCTAGATATAGTCAATACTAGTATTCCAGTAGTCCCTTTGTATAACAATATTTATCACAGTTCATTGTTACATTCATATTCCCTAGCTTGTTGGTGCCTTGTACTTGCAATTAGCCTATGGGCTTGAACTTGCAAATAAACTTTCCTTATATTGCATACCCAGTAACTATACCAGGTCTGTACTGAAGAGTATAAGCTGCATATCCAGACAAATTTATTAGATCCATTCACACTGGGAAGAACCACGTCTATTGTTGATAAGTGTGGTGGGTTCTTTTACATGCTTGAGGTGTGGCTCTCCTCACTCAAACACCTCCTATGCTTAGTTAAAGTACATGATGTTACTAGATTGATATTGGTGAACTTAATGCATGTTTAAAGATTGCATGAAACCACAGTACAGCATTTTCAGACAAAATCTAAGAAGAACGATAGTTCTTTGGTTTCATATGATCTGGTTGTGTGGCGTAACAGCAAGGTGTTTGGCCAATAACCCAGAGGTCCTGGGTTCAAATACGTAATTTGATGTTCCACCAATGTCCTTGGGAAAGACACTAAACTCAACTATCCTCTCTTCACTCAGATAAAATGAGTAACGCAGCTTTGGTTAGGGCCCTCACTCTGATTGGATGTTAAATGGAGGTCCCATGTTTGAAGAGATCCACACCTCGACCATTTATCGAAAAGAGTATCAGTATGAGTGCAACAATTAAATCTGTACAGATTACAAACATGCAAATCTACAATATTGGATGTCTATCACTCAGTTAATCTGTTGAACATTCCTTATTGGCTAATGATGATTTCCTTCTCTTTCCCACCCAGATCTGAATCAACTGTGATCCCCAGACATCATGTCTGCACCACAACCCCCAGCAATCAAAACCATCGAGGGAGCGCCCAAGGAGTCGGCCCTGCGAGCCCTCATGCAGCGCTCGGGCTACCCCCTTGTACAGGAAAACGGGCAACGCATCTTCGGCCGCCCACCGCCCGGATGGGAGGGCCCTGCCCCACAGCGCGGCTGCGAGGTCTTCGTTGGCAAGCTACCCAGAGACTTGTACGAAGACGAACTGGTACCAGTCTTTGAGACCATCGGTAAGATCTATGAAGTGAGACTCATGATGGACTTCAGTGGGTCCAACCGAGGCTACGCCTTTGTCATGTACACCAACAAGGAGGACGCCAAGAGGGCCGTCAAGCAACTCAATAATTATGAAATCAGAAAGGGGAGGCTGCTGGGGGTGTGTCCCAGCGTTGATAACTGCCGCCTTTTCGTGGGCGGGATCCCAAAGAATAAGAAGAAGCACGAAATCCTAGAAGAGATGTCAAAGGTCACAGAGGGCGTGGTCGACGTGATTGTCTACCCCAGCGCGACTGATAAAACCAAGAATCGTGGATTCGCGTTTGTTGAGTACGAGAGCCACCGGGCGGCCGCCATGGCGCGCAGGAAGCTGATTCCAGGCCGAATCCAGCTGTGGGGGCACCAGATCGCCGTGGACTGGGCCGAGCCGGAACCCGAGGTGGACGAAGAGGTCATGAGAAAAGTAAAAGTGTTGTACGTCCGTAACCTGATGGTCACCACAACGGAGGACGACATCAAACAAGCCTTCGAAGTGGGCGAAGAGGAAACAGTGACAAGGGTGAAGAAGATCCGGGACTACGCGTTCGTCCACTACAAGACGAGAGAGGACGCCATCGCAGCCATGACAGCCATGAACGGCAGCACTCTTGAGGGTGCCAAGCTTGAAGTGACCTTCGCTAAGCCAGTGGACAGGAACACGCGTCTGGCTCGTCAGGCCATGAACGATCAGAACTTAATGATGCCCGGGCCGTTCCTCCCACCGATGTTTGATCCTCTAGCAGGCCACATGATGGGCGGTCTCGGCGGCATGCCACCTATGGGAGGAAGGGGACGAGGGGCTGGAGGGATGAGGGGAGGGGGTGGTCGTCAGGGGATGGGGAGGGGGTTCTACACACCCAGGCCACCAGCCAGTTTTAACGCTCCCTACATCCCCCCTCCGGGTAGCCCCAGTAAGTCAGCCGTGCAGGTGCTAGAAGAGCTGTGCAGGAAAAACCAGTGGGGAAACCCCCAGTACACCCTCCACTCCACTCACACCTCAGGGCAGAACTTCAGGCAGTTGTTCCTATACAAAATCAATGTCCCTGGCTACAGTTCGGGTTCGCCCGGCCCAAACACCCCCTTCACACCGAACAAACTAGCCCCAAACCCAGACGACGCTAAGCAGTACGCGGCAGAGTATGTCCTTATGCAGCTCGGACGAAGGTAGACAAGGGAGGATTGACAAGGCTAGGTTGTTATATGCTGATTTATAGTTGATTTTTTTTCAAGAACTTGTATGTCAAAACAGCATCCCAGGCTTGAGCTCACGAGCCAATGGGCCAAACGCCCCCTTTACAAAAGTAGCTCGCAATTCAAAACACAGAGTATATGCTGATGCATTTGGGTTGAAGGTAGACAAGGATATGTTGTTTGATATATTATATTGATTCAAGTTAATGTTTTGTGAGAACTTAAATGTTGAAAGTTCAAGTTGAATTCATAACGTTATGATTGTAGTCTTGGAAAACGTCCTAGGATGGACAATTTTCTCTTTATATTCAACAAAAATTATAGTATTGTTCATTCAATGTACTTAAACATGTGGCTTTGCCCCAAATATACACACTTTTTCCGTTATTTGCCATCACTACTAAAATATCACACTGTCAAAGAATCGTTCTTTAGGTTTGGGGGTTTTCTTCGCAAGGTAAAAGAGTTATAACTGCCACAAATATCACAGTAGACTTGGTGACCGGTTTGAAAACCTAGTCTCGCAATTCTTGAAAAAATGTAAAGTGAGGTATGAAAACGATTAGTCATAATGATCTTATTGGAAAATACGTTTTTTACTACTTTTCAAAAGTGTATTTTTTAAGGCACTGAGCTGGATTCCAAGCTGGTCGTCATTTTAACTGTGGTGTCATCAGAGGACATTGTATTGCTGTTAATGCTAAAGATTTTGCGTGATTTTATATGTTTGTGATTTTTTTCAGCATCCTTTTCATGACAGACTTAAAACCAAATTGAATGTTCTGTCTTTTACAAAATCTCCAAAAAAATGATTTACTCTTTTTCGCTGGCAAAATCAAACCTTCGCAAAGTTACATGCAGTTACAATATCTTTGGACCAAAACCTTAAGAATCCACTTGTATGTTATTGAATAGTACTAGTGCTCATACTATCAATTTTGTTGAATATAATCAGAAAATGTGCTTTCAATTTGTTTTGTACAACTTTTGATTTTCATTTTGACACGCAGGCTGGAAAGCTACTGATGTAAAAGTGCTGGAAGTTTAACAGGTTCACAATGTTACCTCACAAGAAATAAGTAGGTTATGTTCAAGTTGGAAACTGATTTTGAACAAGAATTATGAAAAGTATACTATTGTTAGATAGGGTAACATCCCTAGCAAATGTAACCCCTTGTCAATCACTTTAATGTATCTAAATTGATCAAACTGTTGGACATAACAAGTGAGAAGAAAATCACTACAAGTCAATCTACAAAAAGAATTATTCTAAGAGTGTGTTTGTAAGGCTACAAGCATTTTGGAACCATGAAAAGAATTTTCTGTTTGACATGGTGAATGAGGAAAATTTATGGCAAATCAAACGACAAATAAAAGACTGTCCTAAGAGTATCTATTTGCAAGGCTGAAGAAATTTTAGAATTATGAGGAAAGAAAAGATTTTAATTCACGAGTTGAGTGATTTGGCAGTTAAGGTTGCTATGCAAAAACAAATACCTCAAGAAATGAAACTGAAAATCTCGAGTAACGGTACTGTGAAATCAGAAATATATGCAATCAGTTTTATGAAGTTAATAAAGTTGTTTCTGTGTTGGAAGAAATCTTTGCTGTTGTCTTTATTACTAAGTTTGCTGTTTAACTTTCAAAATAAAAAGTTTTTAGGGCTGTTTCATGAATGATGGGGGGAAGGGGTGTTTCGTATTATATTGTTACGGAAAATTCTGAAACCAAGGACAAATATCTTTTTTCCGAATTCAAAAGCATAAACTTGTTAATTCTTAGGAAGTTCTTTTTTATGAAGTTAGTCCACAGCAAATGAATTTTTTAGATGACATCCAAACGCTCATTAATTTTCGCCTGAAAAAAGAATTTTCTTCTTCAGGGCTGGTCAGATATACCAAAATGGGTAAATAGGTTGTGTTGTGAACTAATAATTGCATGTAGAGAGGTAGTCTCTTGTCTGTAGTTGCAGAAGTAAAACTTGTTAGATAGTTGTAAAAGTGCCATCAATATGGAAGCCATGAGTATGGTTGCAAACATAGTGTGATACCAGTCTACCACACTAGTGTCACTTTTACACTTAGTGCACTTTTGAATACAGGAATGAATGCCCTGGTAATGCCATATTTCACTTCAGATCTTGTTAATACAACGTTTATGGTGTCTATTTTGAAAATTTGCCATCTTGTCTTTTGCACCCATCTTGTTTGTTTTTGCATCTTACTATTTTTGCAGTCTGAAGAGGATGTCATCCATAAAATTTACTTACTGTGGCCTAAAGATCATAGAAGATTTGTGTACTGTTATTATTGCTTTGATCAAACCTAGCCCGGACAAAATGTTATAAGGTCCTGAGGGCTCCAAGCAGAGGTTAGGCTGCGGCTTGTTTTTTGACGGCATTTCTATTTTGTCAGGCTTTCTTTCAAACGGTGGACAAAAAGAAAACCCAACTATAGGGAATCTATCAAAAACGCTTAAAAAGATGTCTAGAAAAAGAAGGCACCTAACATCTTCTTGGAGAGTAGTAGACTTTCCCGTCGAGGGTTGAGGGTTTCCCACTTTCTTGTCTGTGATTGACATGTCACATGGCGGGAACAAGTGGTCGACTGCACTGTGCGGGAGTGTAAACTGATAGAGGGGTGACCTGAGGTCAAACCTTAGACAAACCCCAGACATCCCTTATCTTCACAGATTTTCGCTGCCATCCGATACGGTCACTTGCTCACTCTATCGTCTGCAATATCGCCTTGAATTAATTAAGGGCAAAGTGAAGACGTGATTTGACCGCCTAAGAGGGGATTGTAAGATTGTACAGTCTCTATCAGCCTCCCTAAACGGGGCGCTGGAAAGACAGCAGGGAGCTCGAGGTCACAAACTTTACTCCTTGTTTGGGCAACGTTAGCTGACTCCTCTGGAGTGTTTCTGTCTATTCGCCCAATTGGTACTCTTTTTCGGAATTTTCCAGCAACCTGTCGTGGAACCTGGTAGAGGCCACAGCTTTTACTCCGTGGCTAAGCTAACTCCTCTGGTATGATATCTGTCTCTTTCAATTTCTACTATATTTCCAGCGCCCAATGGAGCCTGGTAGAGGCCACAAACTGAACTCAGTGGGTAGCGAACTCCTCTGTTATGTTATCTGTCTATTTGGCCAATTTCTACAATTTTTTCAACCACCTGTGGAGCCTGGTAGAGGCTACGTTTGGTGACCATGCAGTTATGAAAGCTAAAAGAGCAATTTTCAAGGATCTTGTCAGCGCATTTAAGCAGCGCTATTAATGGTGTTTTATGGTCAAATTTGAATGGATTCTGAGATAGCTGACGTTTTATCGCTCTGATTAATAGCCAAGCAGATGAATTGAGGCAAAATCGTTTACTAACGTTTCCCAAGGTCTCAGTTTTGCGGAATCGGGGCTTGAGAAAAGATGTTTCTTTTCAACATCTGCTTGGAGGTCCTTACACCCACTTTCCATGATCCACAAGAACCTGCGACTAATATCAAAACCGGAAGTTCAGCTACAGTACCGAAACAAGTCGCTAGGGGGACCAAAATTTAATTATTTCAAGGTCTCATGAAGACCTGCATACGCACTAGATATCAATACAATCCAGGGTTTCTTTAGCAAATTGAATGCTGATCATTTGCACACAGGCGCGCACGTGCGCGTTTTGTTACTTTCTCCGATTTGTTATGATTTAGATATTGCGTAATACGTAAAAGTATGACATAGAATACACAAAAAGTATGAAAATTCTTTCTTTATCTCTGAAATTCGTTCAGTATCTTTCGAACCCCACAGTGACGCAATTTTGACGCAAGTGCAGTGAGAGTGCACCTCTAGCGATTGCCGTCCATATATCCAGTGAGCACAAGCGGAGCTCGGAGAAAGAGAGCCTGACATTTGACAAGAGATTAACATGTAACAGTTACAGACACGGGGGTGTGTGCCGCCGCCTGGCACCTGTTGTTCGTTAGTCTGAAGAGCTATGTACATGTACATGCCCCTCCTACAAGGCAGACGCAAGATAACCGACAATACTAGTACAGTATTTCCCTGAGGTTTCTCGCAACGAACAAACCAGCCTTTGTTTTGTAAGCCATCTTAATTAAACTTTGAGCAAGTTATCAAGTGCTACGTTTGCAGCTGTTCTGATATGCTGACTGAGCAAGTCTGATCAGGTTTTAAACGTTAAAAGTCCGTCCCGCACCAAATGATGCCCATCTCCGCTACTGTGGCCCTGGACCTCACAGCTTTGTGTATGTGTGGTGTAATCACTACAGCAGGGGCTAGTTGGTTGGTCTGTGTGTTCAGCTACTATGCACTTTCCCCTGAGTGTTAAGCAGAGTAAGCAGCGTGTACCATTCTTGAAGTTTTTGGTATGATCCGACCTACCCGATGATAGGCGAACACTCTATCCACTTGGCCACTGCACCAATCATATAACGTTGCGTGATACAAAATAAATCAGGAGCATGGATTCCCATCGCCACAAGTTCCGAAGAGAACTTCATTTCCTGTCTACAGATAGCACAAACAGAAGGGTTGGGGTAGTGGCGACACCATCACAAGTAAGGCATTTCAGATTTGATGGGACTTACACAAAGTTACTTCGCAGAGCACAGAACATATCCTAGACTCAACATGCTACTCAATGACCCTCAATTTATATGGAAGTTTTCCACAGCTATCTCAGAAGCTGACGCACAAAGGGGTAAAATTTGCGGGGCATTCTTGTCGAGCCAAATAGGAAATGGTTTCGCCTGTTCTTCTATGGAAACCAAGTGGCCGGGTACATTGCAGAAGTTTGACTTTTACGGACACTTAAACTAGAGACTCTGGTATTGATTTTAAGTTAAAGAACTTAGCTATGTTAGATAGGCCTCTATCGAGTGAAATATGTACCAGCCTGGTCCCGACCTCCGTTCGCTGATGTATGTGTGTATGTAAGGCATTTTAGATAGCATATGCTGAAAGATAGTGAATTATGAAACGTCCCAAACCGAAGCTAGATATTCATGGTCGTCTTGGTTAAGTGAGAAAAGTCGTGTTAAGTGCCTTTCCCAAGGACACAACATCAGCGGGCATATCAGCAGGGATTCGAAGCCAGGACCTCTAGGTTCTGGACCAAACGCCCCGCCACGATGGAAGCAGAACTGTAGTGAATGTCACTTGAAGACAGGGGGAAAATGTCATATGATGTACAAAATGACCAATAAACTGGTGGACGTACTGACTGATGAGTATCCAGCTCAAAAAAGAACAAGAAGCAGTCATGCCTTCAAATACCAGAGTTACCAACCTAGGATTGATGTGTTCAAAAATTTGTACTTTTCCAGAACTATCATAGAGTGAAAATTGTTATAACCAAGCACAGTAGGGACATCTTCTCTGGGTAGTTTTGAAGAACGCTTGCAGATAGATGTGCAAAAGTTAGGTGTGACGGGTCAGATATAACCAGCTACTGCGCGCCTCGTGCCTGCAAAGCTGGTGTGTTACGCGGAAGGGCGGTTATACCGGCTATATAGATTATAGATGCAGATACAGATAGTGGATCTTATTTGAAACATTTCTCTCTTAACAAAATTCATACAGCAGGTTACTCATTGTTGTCTTGTGTAACGTTCTACTTGGATGTCTAAAGCGGATAACTTACTGCGGCACATTGGCGGCGTTGCTGTGGCCGGACGATTTGACAGAGCGCTTAACAAATTTTAGCGATAGAAAACGAATCTTTTTACCCTTACGCTTTGTGTATTTTGTTGTCTTTTTAGTAATTCGTAAGAGTTTTGCATTATAGAGTCAAGTGCTAGGGGGAGTTCAATTTATTTTTTTGAGCTAAGGGCACACAGACCCGCCGTACATGTACGTGCAAATACGTGCTGTCTACGTGCCAAGACGTGGGCAATCATTTGGGATCCGTAAGTGGTAAAGTACCGCCTCGAAGGGAATCCAACGGATTTTGGAGCACGCAGACACGCCGTAGAACTTTACGGGCAAAAATTTGTGTGCCATCGGGCTGCGGTTTCGCCCCCCGTACGTGCCAGTACGGTCGACGCGCCTGCCCTGTAAAGCCTGAACGTTTGCAGAAATACGTGGCCGACGTGGCCTCCCAAAAAACGTACCAACAAATTGCACGTGCGGCGGGTTGTGCCCTTAGCTTTAGAACGGAGCGACGTCGCCAACATGCCGCAATACTAGTCCAGTGACGAATTCGTCATAAGAGGGCGAAGAATTGGGACCTAACTATTGTAGGCTTTACACGTATTCTTTAAAGCGTCGTGCGAGACATCGCAGTTTACCTCTCTCGTAGACTACACTTCGTTTGTGTAAAGAGAAGTGAAATGAGTCTCTGAGGCTGTTGTATACGTCTGTACTTCACTTCATTTCTCTTTACACTCACAAACAAACTGAAATGTATGGGAGAAGCCGAGACTACGATATCCCGTACGACAGTGTAAAGCGTGACTATGACTCTTTCATCTGTACGTTCTGTTTCTTAACTTCATTTATGTGAGTGAGAGATACAAACTTCACAACAGACACAACACATATTCTTATAGCGCTTAAGTATGTAACCATTACATTAATTTTCGCCTGATTTTGACCCCCCAAAAAAGAAGAAATACTTCCCCTCTGTAGATGGTGAACATGACAAGAAAATACCAAAATGGGAACATATGCCGTGTGGTAGCTTTGATTAAACTTGTAGAAGTGACACTATTGATGTAGCTAGTTGGGAATGAAACTAGTTTGGGAGTTGTAAAAGTGACAGCAACATGGTAGCCTTGAGTATAGTTTCCAACTAGATAAGCGATACTTGTCTTCCGCACACCGTCAATTTGGGCATTTCTTGAATACAACGAATAAAGACTGCAAGGCTTGGCTTATGCTAAGTTATGGTGATACAATTTTTTGGTGGCTACAATTGTTGTTACAACTTTCATTGTGTCTTACTTGAAAATTTAGGCACCTTTTAGGTTACTCCGTTCTCGCCCTCTCCTAAATTTGGAGTCTGCAAACGACGTCATCCATAAAATTTACTTGTTGTAGCCTAATACATTCATCTTTTCATCCGTGGCAATGTACGCACCATCACTAACTCCGGACGTTGACCTCTAGTATGTCTGTTCCATTCACAAGTCAGGTAGAGGGGGTAAGATTCTATCCGAAATTTTGTATATAATATTTTACGGAAACATATGTATTAACAGATCTATATTCCACAGACGTATTAGCTATAACTGAACATTTTGGTATACATTTACTGGTCATCTAAAACGAAAGTTTCCACTGGCGTGAACAAAAACAGACATCCCTGCAGCATTGTGAATGGAATAGACAATTGGCAAAGGTCAAAGATCGGGGTGCTAGTACATGCAACGCCTGAATTGAAGATTCTCTGACGTTTTTTCAAACTTTATTTTGTGATAACATTCCTCTCCATAAGAGGTTGTGTCCTTGACTACGCCACGATGGCGAACGCCAACAACGAGACCCCGTGCTGTATCGGGGACAGACTGGAGTATGGCTCCATGGGGAGGGAGCTGAAGGTGGGCGGGGTCGACATGTACCTGGCCACGCCCAAAACTCCCACCAAGAAGGGAATTGTTGTTTATATGGACATCTTCGGCTGGAAGCTGCCCAACACTCGCTACATAGTGGACATG
>NC_049985.1:25568764-25572836 GCF_000003815.2 Branchiostoma floridae
AGTGTGGTGTGGAACAGCTGGGATGTGTGGGTTTCTGCTGGGGAGGGCGAGCTGTGCATGCCTGCCTGGTGGCCCGGAAAGACTTCAAGTGTGGAGTGGCTTTCTATGCATATGGTGAATTGAATCGTTTCTTGTATCGTTTTTGAAGAGGTTCATCTGTAACATGTGCATACAGTTAATAGAAGATTCTTCAATCTATATTTTTCGGACAACTCATTAGTTTATATCCTTTGCCTTCAATCAGTGACACTTTTGAATCAAATATCATAATACGGCCGTGTGACCCATTGGAATATTACACCCAATCCCTCAATCTCGGAAGTTTTGCAAATGTGCAGTCTGGTCCATTCTTGGATGGAAGAACCAAGGACGACTGGATGCTGTAGCTGGACCAAGACATACCCCACGACATGTTTTTCATTTTGGTATTTTGTAACCATGTTAACCATCTTCAGAGGGGGATAATTCTGTGACTCATTTTTTTTTCAAAATCAGGCAAAACGTAATGAGTGTGCTGATGTCATCCATACAATTTACTTGCTGTGACCTTATCTCACTTGTAGGCATTGGCAGTAAAGATGATGAGAAACTTGGACTGCTGAATGCACCAGGGCTCTTCATCTTTGGAGAAAAAGACCCCGTAGTTCCACTGGAACAGGTAAGATAAAGCAACCTCCTTGAATTGGATAACCTTCTTGTGACTGTAACGTTATAACATGAATATTACCAGAATTTTACTTTTTCTACAAGCGTTGAAACTAGTAAACTGTGCACAGTTGATTTGTAAACAGTATCTTAAATATCAAGTCTTCTTGCAAAGTATCCCAAGTGCTCTTAGTCTTAATACCATCCGGATATTCTGACATTTATCATACACTATATACAGTTACTTCTCTGCTATTCCATCTGTGAACCTTGACATCTTAAATGTCTGGAATCGTCTAAATTTTGGATGAGGGCCCTGATTGGTCCCTACACATGAGCAAATTAAGGAATTAGTTGAAGCGCTCATTCAAATTAGGCGTTCCATCACCTGAAACGCCCTCCGTCCACTTGCTAGAGATCCTGTTGTCATTGATCAAGCGCTCTAGAACTCAATCCTTGATTTACTCATCAACTGACGTCACTGAAACAACCAGAGGGGCGAGTAGAACAGAAAGAAACAACATGCCCCCTACCCGGGATCGAACCGGGGTAGACAGATCACAAGTCACGAACGCTATCATTGTCGCCACAAAAGCACTAGTGCCCTTGGGCAAGGACGATAGGCAGTACTTGAGCACCACTGTTACATCACCACCAAAAGGTTTGAATGTACAGTTCCCCAGACAGATAGCAGAAGCGAACATAGGAGTGATGGTACCCAGGCTAGAGTGGTCTGTTGTATTGAGACAATATAATTGGTTTGCGTTATGTATTGTGCTTTTATTCTTTAAAGAATAGCATGATTTACAATAGACAATAGACAAATTAGTGGGATTGTGTGGTGCATTTGGTAAGGTGTGTGGCTCAGAACGTAGAGGTCCCAGGTTCGAATCTGCTGTGTTACCGATCTTGTGCGCTTGTGAAAGGCTCTCCACATGACTTTCCTCACTTCGCTCAGGTCAAAATGAGTACCTAGCTTTGGCTAGGACTGTCCCTCGGATATGACATTAAATGGAGGTCCTGTATTCGGGTAGAGCCATCCCCCACGCACATAAAAGAACCCACCACACTTATTGTAAAGAGTAGGGGTCCTTCCCGGTGTGAATGGAACAAACCATTCCTGCCAAGTGAGTGCTATTGTAAGCTATGATTAACTGTTCGAAATTTCTAGGTGGAAACTCTTAAGACAGAGCTGAAGAAGTCTTGCAAGGTGGACTACCACGTGACCGTGTACGAAGGAATGCCACACGGCTTCGCACATCGTAAAAAGGAAGAGAATGACAAAGATGCATCGGCCATTGATGGAGCACGTCTTGAGATGTTGAAGTGGCTGGAGAAGTACATGTAGTCAAGGAGGTTAACATCTTCATGCCATCTTCGTGATGTGTCAATCTTTCATGTTTATATATTATATATTTATACATATATATATGGGTGGGAGTTCTGACAGAAAACCGGAGATATGGTAGAAAAGTCACAATCTTCCCCACCAACCTCTGCTTGGAGAGTATAGCTACACTGACTGTAGGCAGAATAGTTTGCGAGGGCAGTTTAAGTGCTCTCCAAGCAGAGGTTAGGCTCCCGCTCTTTAGGTGTTTTTATCGGGATTACTATTTTGAGACAATATTCTTTCTTGATGTCTCGCGGCTGATAGCCGGATAAAAATGCCTAAAAAGGGCAAAATCTTGAAGCAAGGCTATGTTTGCAGCTCTTCTGATATGCCTGAACGAGTCTAATCATGTTTTAAAAAGTTTCTAAAAGTCCTTTTGGTAACGCTCACTATCAACATTTCTGTAGCCCAGGTGGACCACACAGATTTATGCAGTCTCTTACAGCAGGGGGCTAGTCCACTCCTAGTGGTCTGTGTGTACAACTACCAATTACTCTTTCCCAAATGCTGCGTGGTAGCCAGGGAAAGAAACATGTACAATTTTTTAATTCTTTGGAGTCTCCTTACAGTATATACACGCAGATTAAAGCTGTAGTCTACGAGAGAAGTAGATTACGATGTCTCGATACTACAGTTAACAAACATGTGTAAAGCCAGTCTATGACTCTTTCATTTGTACGTTCAGTTTCTTAAGTTCATTCATGTACGTGAGAGATAGAAAGAAAGAGGACAGCACATGACACTGTATTACTAAACAATAGTTTATCAAGTGAACTCCAAAACTTCCACTAGACCACATAGAATAAACAGATTTTGTTACATCCTTACATATATTCTTATACATTTATTCAACTGTTCACAGTGTATATGTAAACTTGGCACAAAAGGTTTGGAAAGTTAACAATCATATTTCCGTTGTTTCTGCATCCATTTCAATGTATCATATATCATTAGAAAGCTTTTGTAATTTCCAATAAAATTCATGAAAATTTAAGATATGCTTACGACTAGGTCTGATGCTTGTTCCATGAATTTACTCGTATAATGACAGCTTGGACAAAATAAAAAAAAGAAATTACACAAGCTTTTTAACGATATGTAATACATGTACCTTGAAGTTGATGAAGAAACAACGGGAATATGACTGAGTGAATGTAAATTTCCATCCTTTTTGGTGCTATATTTATGTGCATGACAGGCTAGAGATAGCAATCTTGCAAATTTGCCTATTTTATCGGTAGAGATCTCTATTGGACTTTGTGAATTTTAAGATATACGCCTAAAAGACGTGTCACTTTTGATCCATGTCACTTTAGATCAATTAATTGATTTGAGGGTTTATGAATTTGGGACCACCCAAAAGGGGCTGTGGTACGTTGGCGGCGTCACTGCGTTCTTGAATTTCTGTTACCCTTGACTTTGTGATAGGAATTTCGTGCAGAACGTACAAGTATGACCAAAAAGACAACAGATTACACCCAAAGCATGAAAGGGTTCGTTTTTATCTAGATTCGTTGAGCGCTGTGTCAAATTGTTCGGCCGAAACAACGCCACAAACGTACCGCAGTTTCAGTGAGATACCCCTTTGCACATTCCTATCATCTCTACCCTGACATACTGATACATGTATATATATGTATATCTATATAATAAAAGATCTATATGTATAAAATGTGCCATATCGACACAGAGGTGAAAAGGGTTTGAGTAGACTTACAGTTTCACTGTCCTCGTCAAATTCGTTATTTGTCGATTTTTTTCGATGTACATCTCAAAAAGAAATATTGACAATCGGAATTATATCGAGTTATTGAGTTCTTTTTATTTGGGCCAATGGGAAACGAAACGTTCAACTACAAATGCTTTTATCACACGTTCATATGCTGCTAGAAATTGCTTGAACTTTTTTCACATCTGATACAGAATGCCAGCATTCTGACTTATTTACAACACAATGTTCCATGTAAGTCTTGCCGAAAAGTTAAGCACCAGTGGGAAAGAACTCACAAATGAAATACTGTAAAGGCCCCCCGTCCA
>NC_049985.1:25579596-25584452 GCF_000003815.2 Branchiostoma floridae
CCGTGAACCCCAAATGCTGAGTGGTAAGCAGAGAAAACAGCATAACTGTATCACTTTAAAGTCTTTGGCCATGGCGCAAGGCGAACACACCCCATGACATCCACTCGGCCATTGCACCGGTAAAGTCGGGGGGTCATGGTCAGCTATATGTGACAGGGGCTTAATTCTCAACCATAGTCAGGAGAGATACGGGAGACCATGCCATGGTCATCTATGTGTCAAAGGGAATTAGGTGAAAAGCCTGCACCTTGGCCACACAGCGGATGGAGGGACAGGCCACCTCTCCGCCCGGCTTGACGGTGGGTGCCCTGGTCTCACAGCAGATCCCGAACAGCCCCTTCAGCAGCCCGATGGCGCCCCCGGTGATCAGCAGCAGGGGAACCATGGGTCTGTCCGCACACTCGTGCAGGTGGGAGGAGCCTGGGGGACGAAAAGGGGGATAGAATATAATAATATGATAATAATAATCATGATAAATGATTACGTCGATAAAGGCCTGCTGCAAGGCTTGTCTTGTTACAAGTCCAACTTGTGGTGTCGTGTGTGGCGTAACTGGTAGAGCGTTCGGCTCGGGATCTAAAGGTTCCGAGTTAGATACTCGCCGTGCCCCCGACGTTGTGCCCTTGGTAAAGCACTTAACACGACTTTCCTCACTTCACCCAGGTGTAAGAATGTGTACCTGACTTCGGTCGGGGAGGTAAAAGAAAAGACCACCTTTATCTTCTGTCTGTACTGTGTATGTGGCACTGTTAATATGAGTTACAAACTTCAGTGCAATGCCACTTTGCACCCGTCTGTCCAAAGTAAACAGAAAAAAAATCCAGCTTGTAGCTGTGGGTGTCCATTCAACTCCCTTTGGTCTACTGAAGTCAATTCTAAAATTATATTATCTACTCAACATTACTTCATAGAAACAAATAAGTTGTCACAACTTGAGCTCGCCTCCATTTAGTCTCAGTATGTTTAATTGAATTTTTGTTTTCATGTTTGATAGCTTGAGCTAAAAAAAGGTATTGCCTCTATCGCCAGAAATGGATACATGCACTGTCAGAATCAGCCGCAAGATGGCGCCAATGCCAGGTGGGATGAAATGAAGGCATTCAGCACCACGGACAGCGCTTTTGTTGTATAACTGCAGGTCTTATCCTTATCGACAGAAAGGTATGTATGCACTGTCTGAACCAGCCGCAAGATGGCGCCAATGCCACGTGGGATGAAATGAAGGCATTCAGCACCATGGACAGCGCTTCTGTTGTATAACTAGCTGCAGGTCTTATCCCTATCGACAGAAAAGCTTGTATGCACAGTCTGAACCAGCCGCAAGATGGCGCGTATGTCACGCGGGATCAAATGAAGGCGTCATTCAGCACCAAGGACAGCACTGTTATTATATAACTAACTTATAAAGGTGCTACATGTTTGCCTTTGAGAGAATATATCAACGTTGCTCTTGTTCTAGTACAACAAAGCATTGTGTGACTGTGCTCTTTAATCAGAAGCACTTGTTCATTCAGATATTCTAGACATTTCATTCAGGGTTTCTCGTCCTCCAGAACAAATGTAACATATCCTATCCTGTGTATACAGTAAAATCAGCCTGCATCAGTTGAGGAGGCAAACTAGTCCTCTCGATCTCGAGAAGAAGTGAATAAAACAGATGAGGTTCGTTGTTGTACCTACCTGCGATGACCACGATGACTGAAGGAACCACGAACACCAGTAGTGACACCATACACACTCCTGCAGGAGAATGAATATATCAGTTCATCAATAGTTACTCAAAATTTAATGACAACTTTGGGTAGTTTAGCTGAAAGTTATTCACTCATCTTTCAAGTGCTCAAAACAATTTAGATACGCGTCGTTGTATAGATAAATTTAATCATTTACCGAGTAGACGATATTGTGCAAATATGTTATTACAGCAGAGAATGATTAGGTATTATAAATTGTAGTGTTGATGGTAGTTAAGGCCATATTGACATAATTTGTTAGAGCTATTGTAAGATCATTATATCTACCTTTGAAGACATTACAAAAACTGCTACAATTTCAGTCTATTGATTAAAAAAACACAGTGTTTATTTTAAATAGATTAGAAATAAACAGACATTTACATCTATCTTTGATATAGACAGATTGAATAGATGTATTAAGGACAAGAAAAAGAAGCATTAGCTTTAATCAAAACGAAGTATTTAAAAATATATTAAGACGTAAATTATTCAGTATATTTCTTACCAACTGTCTTTAGTTCTTCCTCTGCTTGTAGAAAGCTTCCTTCATACACAGTCACCAGCTTTTTGATCCCTACATAGAAATGGGAGATGATAGTATATAAATGTATTACGGAACATTCTTATTTTACAGCAAACAAGCGTATATAGATATCTGCAATACTAAATAGATCCGCATGGCGGCGTGCCTGTGACATCGATATCGGTAGTACTAACAGCGCTGTAAATTGAAAAAATCGCAAGCACTGTCGAACTTAAGTTATTTGTGTGCATTCATGAGAAAGAATACCTGGTAAAAATATAAAAACAAAAATGGATAGCATCCACTGGAAGATTGGTACTGTGTATGAAATGTAGGAGATGTTATTTATGGATTACGTCTAAATGAAATAGATTTCATAAAATTAATTCCAGTCAATATATCAATCAAAATCTTTTATCTAAACAAAGGGACCTTTTGATGAAAAATGCCCGGTCAGATATTAATGTATTCCCAGGTAGGGAAAAACAATATTTTTTCTGGTGTGTTGTTTTATTTCTTCTTCTGTCAGGAGCGAATTTATTTATAGGTTTGGCTGTTCAGCACACACAGCCAGAGCTGCCCAACTAGCCCGTGGCTATTACAAAGGTCAGCCCTGCAGGAACAAATCATAGCTTAGAACTGCGATAGGAAATTAGCTGTATTCAGTAATATGAGCACGTTTTTCCTTGCACGCAAAACTATAGGGTAAGCCTAATGATATAGTTAAACAAGCGTTCGCAGAACTCAACCTTCGTGAAATGGGTGAGGGTGTGGTGGTTTGAGGGTGTTTTTTTATAGACATCTCAGGGGCTAGCCTAACAGTATATGATACGTCCGATTGGCAAAATTGTCCGGAATTCTACAGGATTTTTTTCCGAGCCTATGTAGTTGCTTTGGAGTGGAATAATTTGGTTCACAGATTGTCATGGTATTTGGAATGCAGATAGTTTTTGTCATGGACTGTGAGCGAGCGAATGAGTGAGATAGCTCTGGAGATGCCTTACATAATCAAATCTTATCATACAAATTAGGGGCTAATTTGCATAGGTAATGAGGACAGTTTATAAGCCTACTTCATTTCATATTAGCAGATACTCAAACATAAGACACATGTAACTAACAAAGAGAGAAATACTAGCCTAACTGAGTAGTGTACTAGTATGTCCGATTGGGCCACAGCAAGTAAATTTTATGGATGACATCCGCGAGTGCATTAAATTTCGCCTGATTTCAGAAAAAAAAAGAATTTTTTCTTCTGCAGGGACCGTCAACATGACGATAAAGTACCATAATTAGCAAATATGTTGTGCTGTAGCCTAATGATTGCACTTGTACAAGTGACACTTGCGAGGTACCCAGGACTGTAGTTGTAGAAATAAAATTTATTGGATATATGGAAGCTATGAGTGTGCTTACCAAATTTGTTGATGATGCCAGTCTACGACACTAGTGTCACTTTTACCATACCAGTGCATGTCTTAAAAACAGGAATGAATGCCTTGTTGGCTCTGATGCCATGTTTTGTCCCTTTAATTCTTTTTACAACAGTCATCAGAACTTTATGGTGCCTATTTTTGAAAATGTAGCTGTCTTATTTTTTTCACCTATCTTGCTTTTTTTCACCCTATCGCACTTTTTTTGCAGTCTGCAGAAGATGTCATCCATAAAATTTACTTGCTGTGGCCTTTGTAAAAATTCCCGGAATTTACACCAAGTCTTACGCGCGTGCGCAATTGCATCATCCCTTTGGAGGGTAATAACATGGGAAGGGTTGACGGATCGTCGTGATTTTTGATCTCTAGATAACTTGGGCGATGCCTTCTATAATCAAGTTCTATCAATGCAAACCAGGGGCTAGTTTGCACAATTGATTATTCCGCAGCATTTCATAACAGGACAGTCAAACGTACATGTATTACATTTGTAACTGAAAAAAAGATATTTATAGATATTAAATATGCACATTGCTGCCTAGCTCCGCAATTTAGTACGTTATATACTTCCAATGTGTATAATGGACTATCGAGATAAAACAAATATTGACGACTTGATACATTGCATGGACCTTTCCACAAAGTAATAATAGTTTTTTGTACAACCCCCTTTACGTATAATATACGACTCCTGCGGTAGAGATCATTATTGCCGACTTGTTGCTTGCAACAATGATGATGTAACATTCTTTGTTTCACAATGCAGTCCACTACATTGTGTATCCCATATGTCTAATGTACAGTCCCTATAAACAATCATATCAATGACTACAAGTTACTGTGAAAAACACTTAACCCTGCTCCACTTCGTACATAAACTTTACTTAACTTTGTCCAGCAATGTATTGTACCGGTAGTAACTGTTACGTGTATAGACCCTTTTAAAACGTATGATATACGCCCCTGTATACAATATCATCATTACCCTTATTCTTGGTCTACAGATTATCAAATCTTATGGGATACATGTACACCCCATCATGTATAATGTACTATCCCTACAATATTTGTCAGCACTGGATTTCCAGAGCTGAAATGTTCTGAGCACTGGAAATCCAGTGCTGATTGTAGTCTCAGCACTCGGTTTCCAGTGCTGACAGGAGG
>NC_049985.1:25584722-25627933 GCF_000003815.2 Branchiostoma floridae
CTGTTAATATAACCCACGGTTTGGACTAAGATCAATCTGTCATGCCGTTCGCGAGATTTTCTGTCCACAGACACGCACCCTACAACGGTTTGCACACATACCTATTGCATTCAGCTAATTACCTCCTAATTTGCATAATAATCATACAATTATGTACATCACTACCTAAGCTATCTGCATACCTACAGTCATTCCGATCCATCGACCCCTGCTTCCATAATTCCTTCTCAAAACCTAACACAAGAATGACTTTCACCGCCCCAGCAAAACCCCTAAGTGGCCAAAACTTACACACCTTACTATTCATTTACACAGCTACCTACCACTTAAAAATCATCACCCAAACATGTCCCGAAAAAAATATCAAAACCGGAAGTTCAGCTGCAGTACAATAACACTCCGCTAGAGCGCCCTGCCGTAACGCAATTCCTACCATTCCTTCGTCATGTCTAATCCTACCCACATACCAAATATCAAAACAATCCATCCATGCATTCCCCAGTTATCAGGCTGACAAACGTCCCTCTCACAAAAAAACAGCACTCAAAACAAACCCTTCGTTTCACGAAGGGAATAAGGACCTGGACAAAAACCGAGTAGATGAAATTTTTCACGCAATACTATAGGGCGAGCCTAATATGCCTGTGTATTGTTGCGAGTAGCTTGAGAAAAGGCTACGGAGAAAACATTCTGCATTTTCTCGAAAATATTGCCTTTCTAATTAACATAACAAGACGTTTGAACAAGTGTGTAACAGGTAATGGCGTCGGCCTTCCAGCTCATTCAACAAGTGTTGCGCCTCTTCAAACAGCGACTCGTGTTCTGAGTAGCAGTTTTGATATTAGGGCCGGATGTCGTTAAACAAGCTTTTGAGATTACATTTTGCGTTCATGGTATTCAAAGTCACGTTTTGACGGTCAACAGCTATCATGAAAAAATGACGACAATGGATTACGCCGGATGCGCCTCGTGTAAACTGGGTACGACTGTGAATTATTATACCGAAGATATTAAACCATATAGTAGCTACAATGATAAACTAAAATTAATGATCACGAAGTACATAAGCACACTTCTTATATATTACATGCATCGTTTTATCCTTATTCATCTAATGTCATAAATACTGTGATTAATTTTAGATTAGTATAAAGCATGGGGGTGTTAGTATACGATTAAGCTTCTTACCTAATACTGCAAATGTTTCTTTTGATATTACATGATCATTTCTTCATTGTTGTGTAAATAGATGAATAGATAAACAAACAAACAAATTTCATGATGCTTTTACCTTTCATCATTTCTTGTAGGAGCTGACGATTCTTTCAATAGGCTGAGCCTTCATAGATTTCAGTATTTCATTTTCATCTTCAATACTTTACATCTACATAGGCCTACCAATCTTCTAACACACTATGAACGAAATGCAAGTTTGTTTTTCTTTTTAAAAAAGGAAATTGTTACCTTTCCTCCTTTTCTTGTCGTGCACGCCGCAGCAGGGATCCTCCTCATCGCTACAGTCGGGATCGTTCCCGTTAGCGCCCGCCTCCTCTACTCCCGGCGGCACGGTGATCTTCTCCTGCGTCTCTTCCCGATCAGCGCCCGCTAATTCATCTCTCTCCTCGGTCTCAGCGCTTGTATACATCTTGGCAAACAATGGCGACTTGTCCTACACAGATATCTCTTTAAATCTCTCCTGGTCGTCTTAAATTTCTCTCTTCTTTAGACGAAGGTGGAGAAGCTCACAGTGGGCAGGTTTAGCTCGACGTCCGGCGGTTGTGGGCACGCGTACGCACGTACACACCTGGAAACGGGAAAAAAAGATGTCAGGCCAACGCAGGTAAATTTTATGGATGACGTCAAAGCCTCGCGCATTGATTTTCGAAAAATGAAAAAATGAAAACGAAATTTCTGTTTTCTTCCGGAGATGGTCAACATGACAAAAAATATCGATTTGTTGTGTGGTAACCTTGATATAGTTGTAGAAGGGACGGTAGTAAGACCCCCTTTCCACTGGACGGCGATCGCGCTACGCTCTCACTGCGACCTAAGTAGGATATGTGTAACCTTCGTTTTTACACTGGGTATATCATACGAAAACGTAAGAGTGTGCATGTGACTAAGAAGACAACAAAACACAAAAAATTGAAAAAAATTCTTTTCCATACAATTCGTTGAGCGATCTGTCAAATTTTAGGTCGCAGAGAGAGCGCGGCGCCAGCGCCGTCTTAGTGGAAAGGTGGTATAAGGTACCATTGCGTTTAGTTGTAGAAGTGAAACTACAGTAGTTTGGTAGAGGCAGAAGCGTAGTAGCCAACTTGGCAAGTCATAACGTTACTATTAGGCGATTACACCATATAGTGTCACTTCTCGAATACAGGAATAAGATAGTTGACTATCTTGTCGATTCAATTCTTGTTACAACTTCTACGGTCTCTGGAAAATTTAGACCTATGATTTGTTTAGCCATATTTTGTCGCCCTCTAGCATTATATTTGGAGCCTACAGAGGATGCCATCCACAACATGGACTTGCTGTGGCCTTACGTGGACAAAATAACTCGCATATGGTACTGAGGGAATATGACGTCAGTACGTTATAGTCTCCACTAAAAAGTGATCGTGCAGCGACCTCTTTGCGCCCGAAATCGGATGTTTGTACCCCTTGGCTTCATTATTGGGATATCATACAAAAGGTAAAAGTATAACTAAAAATACACAAAGCATAAAAATGTTGTTTCTTTACCGATGAAATTCGTCGAATGCTCTGTCAAATGACTGGTCGGAATACATTGAATAGCTTTTATGGAATGGGGTTTGAACTATCGACGTATATGCTGGATGAAAAATTGTAAATTTAGCCAAAAGTACTTTACCAGGAGAATTTGGGTATCATATAGGGGAGCATTTGACCACGCAAGGAGAAATCATAACCTTCTCGCGGATTTGCTCTCGATCCAATTATTTTCTACTGAACTCTACTTTCCATATCCCCGTAGGAAGCTAGCCTCCTCCGCAGACTTTTAGGAGTTCCGGAGTTATTTTTTTTTTGGGGGGGGGGGGAGCGCTGACTCGCCATGCCCCGGCAGTAGAAACGCTTTAGTTCATATGTTGAAAATCGCGAACCAACGCTCCGCCCCCAAAAATAATGATAAACTCTGTACAGACACCTACTACCACTCTCACGAGTAAATATCAGTGGCAGGATGACTCGTTCATCACACAGACTTGACACTGTCCATTGTAGAACCGAACGATACAGATCCAGTGCAATACCTTCGAAGTCAAACTTGTTGTATTTTTAGCTCAGTTTATCACTGTTAAGTAATTATGTGCAATATACGTACGTAAATACGGTGTGCAATACCCGCAAATGTGCAATATTCGCTGATGTGCTGGCACTGTTGATGTGCTAAAACTGTCTCCGATTTTAACAAATGTAGCGCGGTAGTGCAATTCAGGGTCTTAATGGCCCTACCATTCTGTACCGTGGAAAGTGAGAAGAAGAAAATAAACCATTATATATAAATTCCAGTGCTCCTAGAAGTCTCCGAAGACGAAGAGTAGTAGAAATGTCTAGCGGAGGCTACAAGCGTTCCAGGAGGTAATTATGCCGCGCTCAATGGAGTCTGATCATTAACATTTTGCTACAGATAACTCTAGGGTAGAATATCGCCAAGGGAGATGGAGACAAATAGACAAGAAAGAGAAGGAAATTTACAAAAGACAGAAAATTACAAAAAGAAGACTGTGACGCAGATGTAAACTGTAGTCTCTTGAAGTAGGTATTCTTCCACCCTTTCCATACCGCTGCCTTGCGGCTGTAACGTTATACAATATCCTGCAATTTCTAATACTGTAAATGCATTTACGTTCGCGGGGATTTAATTTCGCGGTAGCGGGAATCAAATTGTGTGCGTTAAAAGCTTCACTTCCAAACCTATAGTTTATGATAGACTACCAAATTCAGTGCGTTGACAACTACACTGTAAAGGCATACTGTACTCCAGAGGAGAGTGTTCCAATTCAGCTAGTAATATTTTCCTGAATCCCAATACGTAATTGTATCGACCTCTTGATATTGAACTTGGACAAGGCAGAAGTTGTATTATAAAGCACTAACCCTCCCGAGTACCCTCCAGATAGATTACAGCCAGGTGTAACATATCATATTCCGAACAACTATTGGACAAATTTCGACTGGGGCGCTTATGAAATACTTCGTTGAGCTTGAAAACTACTTTTGCAATGTGTTTTTATGTGATACTTTTTTGACAACATAGTATCTTTGATATCCCACTTGCTTTTGGTCAACAATGGGCTTTGGTCTTCGTCAATCATCCCATTGAAACAGAGACTTAGCGATTTCTAACGTTACCAACACAGAAGGACTATCAATTGCAATCTCATGAGAAGACTTCTTGACGCAGTAAGCCATAAAGTGCATTAACGTATAGACGACATTCATACGCCAACTCCATGAAAAAAAAGACAGACGGAGTACCGGGGGTATCACGGGGTACTAGGAGTATCTCGATTGTTTTAACCACAACGAGCGAAAAACATCCTCACTCTTAATTATCAAAACTTGGTTTTACGATTTACATGGACTCCTGAGAAGACAAAAATACCCCCCCTTCTCATTCATCTGTCTTCACGGCGTCTTCCCCATCCCTGGGACCAATGTACTTTTCGTAAAAAAGACGGAGGTGGATGGGCGATATCAACTTCAAATAACCCTTGACCTATGACGTCATGCGCATATACATACATAAAGCTACGTGTACAAAGCAATTGGATCAGATAGCTGAAAAGGACCAAGAGATCAGTCAAACATTTTAGTCCATCCTTTATCTTTATTTGGAGAACAGTTTAATTTGGAGAACAGTTTAATTGTCCCATGATATATATGATATTACGTTTAGTGCTTTCCTCCTTTCCACAACAAGAGAAACCATAGCACAGGGGCAGAACTAAACAGCCGAGAAACTTGTCAGAAAACTGTCAGACCGTTACTGTACAGATTGTTGTCCCTTCACAGACTTATAATTATCGTCAAATTGGAGGTCTCGTTCAGGTCTGGTGAAATGAACCGCTCAGGGTAATAGGAAAGCCCAGAGCCACGTCTGTACTGCAGAAAGTCAATTTATCATGGATTGTTCACGATATGATGATAAACGCACAAATCCTGTCATATTTCTTTCCGCTGGCTGGAAAGAATTCAAAACACTCCGTCCCATAAATAAATTCACTGCCATTCTGGGAGGGGATAACCCTTACTGTGTACAAATAGGCAAATACATCTAAGCACCTCTAGATCTTAGTACGAGTAGTGAAACTGAGGCAACATATTAATTTATTCATATACTGGTATGTAGTTAATCATTATAATCAAAGTAGGTAACTCGCTTGGTTGTCTGTACGCATAGTTGTAAAAGACTTTGAAAAGTCGCTGTGATTCTGTTGTGTCAATAACCTCATTCACACTTCCAAGTACGCATGCGCGGTGAGTGGAATTGTGGGTAATGTACCAAAAGTGAAGGCCCCTGAGACATAAACAAAAGCGTCTGGACATTATTATGCAAACCGAGACAATAATCGAGACAACTGTTTACATGTCAGGGGGCTTCACCTTTGACATATTACCCACAATACCTATCGCTGCGCATGCATACTTGAAACTGTGAGCGAGCTTAGAAAGATTCTTGTACGGCATCTCTGTCGTGATGTCCCGACTTCCCATTCACATCTGCTCGGCAGACGTCTATAAACTGAGCGACGGCTAAGTAATAAACTTGTCAGATGTTTCCAATGAAGTCGTCAGTCTGTTCAGGAACAGACGTTTTATTATCGCCAGCTACGTCAACGGAGTGTAACCCCACAAATCTACCAACTTTACGGCTGACATAAGAAGCAGTAACAAGTCGTTCAACTCTGAAATATCTCTGCTCGTTCACAGTTTGGTGTCTTCGGCTGTCTAGTTAAGAAATCAAGCGGTAAGTACAGGATGTGTTTGAGTGTACACCGGTGTTTTTTGGCGATGAATTAAGAATCTTATTCGAATTCACGACGACATCGTGACGCAGTTTTAGTTTAGGAAGGTGTTTTTTGTACCAGATATGTGTGTGTGCGTGTGTGTGTGTGTGTGTGTGTGTGTGTGTGTGTGTGTGTGTGTACCAGATATATGTGTGTGTGTGTGTGTGTGTGTGTGTGTGTACCAGATATGTGTGTGTGTGTGTGTGTGTGTGTGTGTACCACATATGTGTGTGTGTGTGTGTGTGTGTGTGTGTGTGTGTGTGTGTGTGTGTGTGTGTGTGTGTGTGTGTGAGAGTGTGTTTGTATGTCTGTGTTTCCGGATATTTGTGGTCAGCATAACTCAAGAACTTGTGGATGGATTGTACTAATATTTGGTATGTTGGTAGGTGTTGGAAAGACAAAGGTCAAGGTCAATTTTGGGCCCCCTTGGTGTTTACTTTGATGCCTTTGTTGTCATTATGTATTTCTTTTAAGAACTTTTGAAAGTATATGTCTTTAGACCTCTGGCCAATAGAGTTAACAGTCTGAAACCTATAATTAATCAGGATTGAACTTGACATCCAACAATCTGAGATCCGCGACCATGCCATCTGCCGCTTCATCTATAGCACCAGCTGCTACGTAACGTTGGCCGACATCCAAGGTTCGAACAGGGGTGCACTGCACACCACATGCTACCACATATGACCACATCTTGAACCGTACAGGTACCACTGTAAATGCAGAAACTTTCGCGGTGGTTTAATGTTCGCGGTTTTCGCGGTGGCCGCGAACTTAAAACCACCGCGAACAATTTTTCATGGCAGTAAGAGACTACGGTGCATGGTGCTACCGCGAACTTAAAACCACCGCGAAAAGTCCTTTTTCCCGCCACCGCGAAATTAAATCCCCGCGAACTTAAATTCATTTACAGTATGTACTATCTTTGTTTATAGAAAATCACATGTCGGATGCTCAGGGGCTCAGATCAAGGCTCAGGACGACATACACAGTCACGAATAGATAAAGTTCTAGTTCCTCTTTACTGAAGTTAAGCGTACCTTATTCAATGCGTATTGTTCTTCTATGTATTGTGCCCAGCTGTGGACACAGTACACTCTGGGTACTATTCGTAAACTACGAACTGCTTACAATAACGCCTTCAGAATCTTGTTTGCATATAGAAGATACGAGAGTGCCAGCCTTATGTTTGTGTCAATGGGAGTAGTCACCCTTGATGCCCGTAGAAGGAAATTAACTCACTCTTTTGTCACTCGCCTCTTCAACTCGAACAATGGTATCATTAAGCTTACAATTCATTCCGACATGTTCACTCTCTGTAACTACTGGCAACACTATGTTGATCTTGTCTACAAGCGGGAATGCTTTCATCTTGTATATATATATTTTAGCATCATCATATTGTATCTCACCGCGGCTGTATCCACTCTGTATTATATATATATATATATATGTGTGTGTGTGTCCCATGGTTTTTAATTGTATGTACCGATATGGGCCTGTAGTGCCTGAAATGAAGAATAGTAAAGGTTCAAGAAAACACCAGTGTTACCAGTCATATCATCCAACCTAATCGTACAGATGTTTATGTGTTTCTGTGAACAGGGAAAGGCTGTCCTCATATGCACTCTGTCGGCTGAGCTCCAAATCACCACCATGGCTCATTTACGTTCTAAGACTAACTCTACGAGTTTGTCTTTGTCTAATAGCAAATCAGAACCGAGTGTAATAGACATCGAGAGCAATAGAACTAACATGTCATTAGGACAAAAACCAAACTCATCCAGTCTGCTGATACTTCTGTCTCATTTGTAAAAGGGCTCCTCCGGGTAGTTTACAGGCTGTTTTTACTGCAATTTTAGGTATATATATGACCCCTATATGGCCCCATTGGGGACACCTGTGGCTATAGGGCTATTTTGTGGCACGGATTTTTTTTTAACTCGGAGGAGTTATAATCAACCCAGGGCCCAGCAAAAAACTATACGCCGTGACCTTAACGTTAAAAACCGTGCGGTACCCCTGGTATCCGGCAGTCCATCGGGACATATTTTAAAAATGTTGAAAACAATGTACTAATCTTGTATATCTTTCAAGAAATGATAAATAAGATAAAGCCCGCCAGCCTAGCAGAGCTTTCCTTTAGTCATTTGTGCCCCCCTCCCCCAGTTACCTTCATGCAAAGGTGGGTAAAGCTTGTCCCATAGCCTTTTTAATTTTTTTTGTTAAGGCCTTTGGGACAGTGGGTTGTTATCCACTATATCTAAGGGCAATATACAGGGAGGTGGAGCCCATCCCTCTCCTTCCACTGCCTTTAACCTCCTCAACTGAAGCCAGGTACTAATTTGTACACTTGAGTGAAGTGAGAAAAGTCATGTACAGTGCCTTCCAAAAGGACACAAGATTCGTAGCATTACAGGTTTTGAACCCTAGGACCTTTGGCTTCTGGGCCAAAGCCCCAACAGGCCCCACTTCCAGCTTAACATCCCCACTTTAAGTAAGCAGTCATTTTCACTTAAGGCTATCTTGAAATACGTAGTTCGTCTATAAATGGCTAAAAACTACTTTTCCAAATGGCTCCCGAAATTCGTTTTGGAGAAACTGCCGGTCGATAGAAACTCTAAAACGTCTTATCTATCGAGCGCTTTAAAAAGCATCCTGCATGAAAACGGATTCTTGGAGCTGGAACACGGTTTCTTACGACAGACTATTGATTAACTTATACAGATTCATGTGGCGAAACAAAAATTATTTTTATATAGGCGCCAGGTTTGAAGGCAATATAACGCTGGTATTGACGTTTTTTGATAATTAAAACATACGTCTTTATTAAAACATTACATCTATTCGTTATTTCATCCGCATTTGTTTACTGGGCAACAAGCCAAATTCGTTTTACCCTTGTGGTGCTGGCAAATTTTCACAATGCATTTTCTCAATTCTAGACCTTTTAGACCCTTTGGAAAGTAGGGGTACTGTTTTCACTATGCTACATTTCTTTAAGTAGAGACCTTAAGCTTTGTAATGATGCATAACTTTATAGGGTTATTTGGAAGGTACGTAAAAAAGTAGCATGGTGAAAACAGTACCAACATATGCTTCCCAACATATGCTGGGCGCAGAACTACAAAGGGTTTTAAGAAGCCGTCCTCTCAAATTAATAAAATCAGTAAAATATGGATATAAAACGATTACATTGAATGAGAACACGGCTACATAAAAATACAAGATGGACTAAGGTATGGTGTCTATTTTGAAAATCAAGCCATCTTTTTTTTAACCATCTTGTTTTTGTCGCCCTCGCCTCTTGCATTAATTTGGATCGTAAAGCAGTGGACAGGCCCCAATGGTACACAGTCAGGCGGTCTACAGCAAGTATTAAATGTATCTAAATTGGACGAAATAGGGCAAAATTGAACGAAATGGAACAGAATATGAAGCAAATTGAAGTAGAATATGAAGAAACCTTAACTTCTAGCGTTCTATTTTGTTTCATTTCACACTTTCTGTACATTTCATTTCGTTCTATTTCACACAATTTCTTACCTTCTGTACACCCGTACCGTATCAGAATATACATGTAGTCGACATTAACAACATGGTATGAGACCCTCTCGGGAAGCGACCCCCTTCTATCCCAGGAAGTCCTTATAATGACTCGTGGGCGTTATGTTTTCCCGCCGGGTACAACACTTCCCATATTTCTCGCAATGAAACTCCAATTCTAGATCCATCATCGTACGAGTCTCTATGTGGATGACGGTTAGACATCCAGGTATAGAGATAAATCAAGCAAATATTCTTTTAGTCAGACGTTTCAGATAGCATCCACTATCTTTCAAACAGTTAGACGTTTGAAATATAGCTTCCACTATTTTTCAAACAGTCACACGTTTCAGATAGCATCCACTATCTTTCAAACTAGTCAGGCACGCACTATATTTCAAACAGTCAGACGTTTCAGATGACATCCACTATCTTTCAAACAGCCAGACTTTTCAGATAGCATCCACTATCTTTCACACAGTCAGGCGTTTCAGATAGCATCCACTATCTTTCAAACAGTCAGACGTTTTAGATAGCATCCAATATCTTTCAAACATTCAGGCGTTTCAGATAGCATCCACTATCTTTCAAACAGTCAGACGTTTCAGATAGCATCCACTATCTTTCAAACAGTCAGACGTTTCAGATAGCATCAACTATCTTTCAAACAGTCAGACGTTTTAGATAGCATCCACTATCTTTCAAACAGTCAGACGTTTCGGATATTTCAAATAGTCAGGCGTTTCAGATATTTCAAATAGCCAGGCGTTTCAGATAGCATTCACTATCTTTCAAACAGTCAGACGTTTCAGATAGCATCAACTATCTTTCAAACAGTCAGGCGTTTCAGATAGCATCCACTATCTTTCAAACAGTCAGACGTTTTAGATAGCATCAACTATCTTTCAAACAGTCAGACGTTTTAGATAGCATCCACTATCTTTCAAACAGTCGGACGTTTTAGATAGAATCCACTATCTTTCAAACAGTCGGACGTTTTAGATAGAATCCACTATCTTTCAAACAGTCGGACGTTTTAGATAGAATCCACTATCTTTCAAACAGTCGGACGTTTTAGATAGAATCCACTATCTTTCAAACAGTCGGACGTTTTAGATAGAATCCACTATCTTTCAAACAGTCGGACGTTTTAGATAGAATCCACTATGTTTCATCAGTGTCTGAGAATGAGTGTAACTGGTACATAATTGAGTGCTGTGGAAATGAGACACTCAAATATCATTTACAGTCATCGATGAAAGACTCAAAACTCATTTCAAGACACTGATGAAAGATAAAAGTAGTTCCATAGTCTTTTTGAGGCCGTAGTGGGTTGATATCCACTGTGTCTAGAGCACTGTATCAAAAGGCAGTGCTCAACATTACCTCCCATTGCCTTTACCTCCCTAACTCCCAACCAAAGTCCATTTTTACACCTTGACACAAGGAAATTTGTGCTTAAAGTACCTTTCCTTAAGCCACAGCATGTCAGCGGGTTCGAACCCAGGACCTCTTGGTTCCGGACCTTGCACCCTAACCATTACCCCTACACGACGCTAACAGATAAGATATAGTGGATGCTACCTAAATCGAACCCAGGACCTCTTGGTGATTGGTCAAACACCCTAAGCATTACTCCAACTAGACGCCAACAGATATTGTGTGCCATCTAAAACGTCTAACTCTTAAAGAGAATTTACCCAGATCTACAGTGGACATCACTTGAAGACAGAAGGAAAATGTCCAGACTTTGCATGATGTACCAAATGACCAATAAGCTGGTGGACGTACCAACTGATAACTATCTAATACCAGCTCAAAAAGAACACGAAACAGCCATGACTTCAAGTACCAGAGTTTCCAAGCTAGGATTGATGTGTTCAAAAATTCGTATTTTCCCAGAACTATCGTAGATTGGAATTCGTTGTCATCAAGCACAGTAGGGGCATCTTCTCTGGGTAGTTTTAAAGAACGCTTGCAGATAGATGTGCAAAAGTTAGGTGTGACGGATCGTTCAGTGTAATATAACCAGCTGCTGCCGCACCGCGTGACTGCGAAGCTGGTGTGTTACGCCGAATGGCGGTTTTACCGGCTATATAGATACAGATACAGACAGATACAGATACCCAGTTGATTTGTTTTGCACTCTGCACATTTGCAATATTACAGTGGCAATACGTCAATCAGTATATTGCTATTATAAAACTTGACATGTATCTCTCGCGGCACGCCGAGTTCTCATATATATTCACGTCAGGAGCCGAGCTGTCGAGTCTGCCATGATCACTGTAATTAAATCATATCCCAGGGGAGCAGTTTATATCTCTGGTAGTCCTCTGATGTTGTGCCCTCGGTATAGGCACTTACGCCTTTTTCCTCAACCGAGGCAGCAAAAATGAGTACCTAGCTTCGGTTAGGGACTTCCCGGCCTGGATGGGACGTTAAACTGAGGGTTCCCTGATTGAGGTAATACACACATTGAGCACATTAAAAAAACCGACAGCACTTATCTAAAAAAAGAGAATATGGGGATCCTTCCCGGTGTTAGTGGATCAAACCTTACAATCCTGTCTTTCGCATCTCTTCCGACTGTACAAAACTGATGTGTTACGCCTTAAGGCTGTTTACTGATTATGCAAACCACACAAACAAACAAACAAACAGTAAATTATTAGTTCTACTGGTATCCGTTGGAATAAAGAAACAGTCATCAGCACCCATTCGCTTTGAGCCTACTATTAAAAAAATATACATTTAACGCATTCAACTGGTAGAATATTCATTCACGCAGCAGTTACAACCTGGAACAGGCTTCCGGACACTGGTCAGAAACCGTCAGATACATGACAAAAAGTGGCCTCTAAGCTTTGCGACTTGGGCCCATGACCACTAAGATGAACAAATAACAATTGCCAGCTGTGAACCACTGACTAGCCACTGAGCTGGAGTACTATTCAGAGATGTATAGCTTATCTTAGTCATCAGTTATATTATTGGCTATTGTTTAGTACAGCGGGTTGTAATAAAAGTGTTATGATCAAAGTTACAACGCCTGAAGTCCTACGGAAAACCTCCAGGGCTTGCATACGCAGACAAGATGCGTAGAAGGCTGTTCCAAAATTAGAGATCTTGTTAAAATGTATTCTGGCAGACGAAACAGCATTAAGGAACATCTGAATCTGTGCGTCTCCTGTCTAAGTGGTTATGAAAGGCTCTGTTTTTTTTGGGCCCCGGGGGAAGTGGCGCCGAACGTCATGTCCCACAAACTGGGACAGAAGAGAAGTAGCGTCCTGGAAACACCTGCACCACGAAGATAGAACGGACAGGTGACACATTCTTTTCACAAGAATGGAATGTGGGAAGCGCAAGTTTTCGTATAGATAGAGGTATTATCGCATGGAACAGTTCGCCACAATCTCTAAAGACATGTATGTCCAAATCTGCTTCTAAAATCATCCCTTACAAAATGAAGTGAGAAGATTCAACCAGACTCCTCCGAATAATAGACTCTGTACACTTTGTAACTCCAACCGTATAGAAAATTAAGTCCATTTTATATCAGAGTGAAGTTTATACAATGATATACGCAACTCTTTTACCAGTGCTCTCGATGTAGATACACGATGTAAACAGTTAACCAACGACAACATGTTTGTACATATAATGACAACCACAGACAACATTGTACAACAAAAACTCTGTGAGTTCGTATACACATGTTTTAAGAAAAGGGAAGAGGCATGTAAACGTCAGATATAGTGATAGCATAGCTCCAGATGCATTGTTTATCAATTGTAATACTACATGTAATAGTACTTAGTCTTTAGTATCCCATCATGGGATTTGCTGCATTTAGCCCACATGGGCAGGAACAAGCGATTTGACAGGTCGTTCAACGAATTTCGCAGACAAATAAGTAACGTTTTGCGTGTTTTGTTGTCCGTTAAATCACGCTTTTATATCATGGATGATCGTCCAATCAAACTAGGGCCACACAAATTCAAATTGGTCCCTCAAGGGTCGCTCAGGAATTACGTAAATGCAGAAACTTTCGCGGTGGTTATATGTTCACGGTTTTTGCGGTGGCAGCTTTAACGCGAACTTAAAACCACCGCAAACATTTTTCCATGGCAGTAAGAGACTACAGTGAATGGCGCTACCGTGAACTTAAAACCACCGCGAAAAGTCCTTTTTCCCGCTATCGCGAAATTAGATCACCGAGAACTTAATTGCATTTACAGTATCGATATCGCAGTGGAAAAAAGACCCAGAGAGAATATCTCACTGGACTGCGGCTTGTCTGCGGCGTCGCGGCGTCCTAAAAGATATTTGTGTTACCATCAACTTGATAATGGATATATCGTGCAAAACCTACAAGTATGACTAAAAAGACGACTATACCGTTAGCATGAAAAGATGCGTTTTTTATCGATGAAATTGACGAGCTTCGGCCAATTTTGTATCAAAGTATAAAAGTATTGTTCAGCTGTTTTTGTTTAGACGATATTATATTATATATCAATCTATACAACTTGATGACATTTTCAGAAATACCAAACGCTTCTTTTTGCTGTGAAAGAAAATAAAAATTTTCCGGAACATGTTACATTCATAGAAACGGAGCTCTAAGGTTTGCTCTAAATAAGTAAACAAACGTCAGGTAACTATATATATATTAAGATATAATTAGTGACTGTGAAAATACTGTCTAGTTATATAGACGGATTTAAGAATATCAAATTAAATTCCTGGATGCATAATCTTCACAAACGTATACTTGACAATACTTTTACTGGTAAATAATTCCTATGGATTATTGAACGAAAGTCAAGAACTAAACAAACCTTCTTATTGCTTTCGCCTCATAGACTATTTTGATAAGCACATTCATAAGGAGATTCCAATTATTGGTATCTCAGCGAGACAGCGATCATGAAAGTATAGTGCCTGTCGTGTGTAGACGATCTCCCAAAGGGTAAATAGTCAGATAGCATCGTGAAAATGTCTGGTAGTAATTAGACAAACCGTCGCCTTGAGTGTTATCTGGAGCGCTGACAAGTACGGGAATATTTTAGTTCAGGTGGCAAAGAAGGTACTGTAAATGCAGAAATGTTCGCGGTGGTTTTATGTTCGCGATTTTCGCGTTGCAAATTCACCGCGAAGTTAAAACCACCGTGAACATTTTTCCATGGTAGTACGAGAGTACAGTGCACGGTGCTAGGTACCGCGAACAGTCCTTTTTTTGCTACCGCGAAATTAAATCTCCGCGAACTTAAATCCATTTACAGTATCTCACTGCACCTGTTGGCGACAAATTATAGCGGCAAATTTTTTGCCAATATTCGGTGCGACACACAGGTAAAATACGCAACCTCTTCAGTGACAAAATGTCACATTTTCAGTTTCGGTTCCGAATTACTTAGACACAAAATAACTTCATTGGAAAACGCAGTGTTGATACTGAATCACGAACCAATGCACAGAGATTCGTCAAGAAAGAAATGTGTAGTGACTAGTTTGCGTTGGCGACATTTTGCCAACTGCAATTTACTTGAAATTTTGAAAAAAATGCCGTTTCAGATGACCAATTCTTCAATTATGAAAGTTCATATGAGTTGTTTATTGACATTTTCTGACTTAGGTAAAGTTTGCAGGGAATGTTTTCTTTACTTTGACAGATGTGCAGCCTGATTATCATACTGAAAAATGTCTTCTTCCTCAAATTTTACCTAAACCCAAATAATGTTAGTACGCAATTTGCACCGACTTCAATGTACGCACAAGTTTGAACGGGGCCTAATCTTAAGCTAAGGGCACAACCCACCGTACGTGCAACTCTTTTGGGATTCGTAAGTGGTAATTACCGCCTCCGTACGAACTCGTAGGGAATCCGACGCACCGTAGAACTTAACGTGCAGGCAAAACTTTGTGTGCCGCCGGGCTGCGGATTCGCCCCCCGTACGTGCCAGTACGGTCAACGCGCCTGCCCTGTAAAGCCCGAACGTCTTCAGAAATACGTGGCGGACGTGTCCTCCCAAAAAAACGTACGGACAAATTGCACGTACGGCGGGTAGCTTAAAGCGGCCGATTCTTAATAGCCCTTTTCATTTCTATTTCACACACGTATGCACGTAATCTATTTCGTTTTTCCTGGAACTGCACTGTGAGGAAGACCGACAAAAGACTCGCGTACGGTACGTAGTGACTACTAACATCTTTCACCAGCCAAATGTCCAATTCGACCCTCAGATCAAGGATCAAGGAGTAAGAGGGTAATTTTCTTGCCGTTCATTTTAAAAAACATACTGAAGCTTATTTCAGTTTTAAAAGCAAGAGACATGGGGGAAATTGAACGGCATGTCAAAGAGCTGTTTGGATGAAAGCCAGTACTTAGTTACTGTACATTACAATACGTATGTACATGTACATGTAGTCAGAAAGCAATGGCATGTGCGCCAAAGTCAATCTCCGACGTTGCTCAAGTACACACACTGATCTTGGGCATACTGTTAATGAACTTCAGTTCGCGAGGATTGAACTTCGCAGTATATGTCCGTATGAGGTCCGCATTGACATTTTTCAGTCGTAGGCACTTCATATGTATCTCAATCGTTCTGTGTAAGCTTTAGGTACGCAGGCATACAGTGCTGCCCAATACGCGTACTTGAAGCTGGCACAAAACGATTGAGATGCGTATGCGGTACGCACGATGCGTACGATTGCGTATGAGAAATATCAGTGCGGAATTCATACGGACTTGGTATACACGCACGTGTGACTGCACCCTGCAATAGTCACCTCGAAAAAGTACCAAACATAAACCAACGCTAAAATGTCAAGAACTTCAGTACCTGGCCTCAAGATTTTTTTTTATTCCAGTCCATTACCATTCCTTTCATTACATCTGCAACCCTAGAGCGAAAGAGAAGCGTACCTTTGTCGGCTGTGTCTAGCTATTACGGTACACACAAAGGCGGGAGAAATTGGCCGGCGGAGTTGACTAGACAGACTGCGAGATTACACCTCATTTTCACGCTCTCTATGGGCACACACATCTTACCTAATATTCTGTATGTCAAAGCCCGACCCGAACACTTACAGATAACTATCTCACCTTGTTTTGTGTAGCGAAACTGGAAAATGCAAAGGTCTCGGAGGGAAGGGCAGTAATGTAGCGGACACTGACCCCCCGTCAAAAGCCGAGCAAAGAGAGGACGGACCTTAACTTTTCGAGAAGTGGACAGTTTAGTAAGACTCGTCTTAATCTGCTTGTAATAAATGCCGCGTGCCAAGACAATTACACACCTGGCTGTTCACATCCAGACACATTGTCTAGATCCCAGACATAAGCTACTATCACTAAGGTACACAGACGCTGATCTATAATTAAGGATTAATGACCCGCCCCGAGGTGTATATGGAGTCATAACGCCTGGTCCTTTGCTATGACCACCGAATGAAACCACCGAGTGAGCGAAGCGAACGAGGTGGTTTTATGAGGTGGTTATAGCAAAGGACCTGGCGTTATGACACCATGTACACCGAGGAACAGGCGGGTCATTAACGTTATTATCATATAGCCTACCAAAACTTGCAAACTCCTGTGTGACGCATAGATTCCTTGGTACTATACGTGTGAATTCTGTTGTCGAATTTCTGAAAATTCACATTTGTTCTTTGGTACATACATTTGTAAGGAGATTACAGATTGCATTTTGAAACCAAAATTTCCACAGAAAATATTCGCTCCTTTTGATTGGCCAATGCCCGCATATCCCTTATTTTATTGTGTGTATTGCTCCTTCTGATTGGTCAGAATGAATCGGCACCGGTGTCGATTTGCATCGACACTGGTGCCGGTGTCGATGCAAATCGACATCGGTGCCGGTGTTGATTCATTCTGACCAATCAGGAGGAGCGATCACACCGGCCTGGCCAGAATCAGTATGTTACTGCGTAATAACCAACGTGGAACGGGGCCTTCTGATTGGTCCGAGGCGCATGGCTATATGATAATGTCCCATCAGTAAGGTTAGCCGTGTGCATCAACCAAAAATTACCATCAGGTATCAAGGAGATAAGGGTTGCCATGCTCAAATCAAAGGTTCTAAAATACGCGTTCCGCACGATAAACAATCTAAACTTTATCGTTGAAGAGGGTCATCAGTCACGTATTGATACAGTTACTCCAAGGTTCTTCAAGCAATGACTGTTTTTAAAGGTGAGGTACAAATTGCCGAAGTCTGACAGCACATCTTGATCACGGAGAATGACCTAATCTCGATCTCGCGAAAGAACACGAGACTAGGTCAGGCTTGCGTCGATCATCTGCCCATCAATCTAAACTTTAATGTTAAAACCAGAAAGTAAACACTCTCGCGAAAATGCAGAATGTTTTCCCGTAGTCTATCATCAAACTACTTGCACACATTACTGTACCAATAAGCTCGTCCTATAGTACTGTGTGCGAGTAAAGAATAGCTAATATCTAACCTAAGCCCTGATTGGGTACTGACAGAAAAAGAAAGAAAGAAAAAAAAACAGCAAAAACAATATGTTCCCCCTAACGGAGAAAACATGATAAAATTGTGTAAGTGTGCTTAGACTAGAGGCGCCATGGAACAATATGGTGTGGAGACGTTGGTACTTATTGTCGATAAGCGAACACTTAACAACCGATTTGTATGCACGAGATACGGCACAGTATCGGAGAGACTTTAAAAGGCCGGTATCTCATTGACAAACACTTGGAAATTTTGTACCCAGACTGATAGTCCAGGAGCCAAGACCGTTTTTTTCTCATTGAGATGAACCAGTATATGTACTACCGTCGATTATTTTTACTTTCGCGTCAGAAGGTACTAGTAGAAGCCAGTTAATTGCACAACGGATTAACGCACACTTCTGTTAACTGTACGGAATCCCAAAATCCCAAACCGGGCCGGTCCAGCTAGATAGCTTCGCATAATTGCACCGGCCGGATAATTACACAAAATTCACTGGCAAATAGGCCGTGCAATTAAGCGGATTCTACTGTATTGTATTTCCGCAGTTAGTGCAAAGTCTTACCACAGGATGAAATGCAGGATGTGAAGGGCTAAAGATCAGAGTTGTTGGAGTGACAGGTAGTGGAATTCAAAGTGGGTAGAATCAATCATTGATCAACTTTATTGGTCAGCTGACGGACATTCCAGGTCATGGGGTCAATGGAAGAGGCGACTAATTCACAGGGGGAGGGGGGTATTGTTGTATTCAGTCTATTTGTCGTGTTTCTGCAGTTATATTTCCCATATATGATTCACATTCACCATAGAGGTACGTGTTAATCAAAATCTTTATGAACTACAATTTAACAAACAAGACTTAGGAAAAATTCTAAATATTTCACATAGGTATGAGATCTTGGAATTCTTGCCACATCTGCAATAGCCAAAGTTTGTTTTAATGTATGATGGCAATCGCTGAAATTTTCTTTTTTTTCTCAATATTACCACGTAACAAGACCTTAAGTTCACTTCAAGGTTACGGTTTACGCAAGTAGAACTATAATAGCATCTCAGCAAGTCAGAAACATCATGATTGAGACCAACTCAATTGCTCACTAAGGGTTTGCTCAATTGCTTCACTAACTGAACCCAATAGTAGAAGCAGGAATTGCGAAGGCTTCTCTGGAAATTCCCAAACCCATAAGTAGCTTTCTTCCTCTAATGAACAGACGTCATTCAAGTAGACCTCGTTGGTTGGGGTTGCACTCAAAGAGACGAGTCAAGCTGTCAAACACCAATTACTGTCTTCTTCGTACCTCCCCAGTCTTGTTTACGACCGGGTTGAAGACAAAGTAAGGCGGGGAGAGCAGCTCCCAGTGCGGGTGGCCCGCCCGACCCGTTGCGGTGATGGATTGAGCTGGAGACGGATGGAGACACTCGCTAAGCCCCTGTCACACAACCGACGGATGGGATGACCCTGTGGCTCAACTGGTAGCACCCTCATATTTGAGCTCCTAGTTCCAATTAGTTGGTAATTGGAAAACCGCGGTTCAAACCCGGGGAAGGCCATACGCTTACTGTCTGCTTAGGGGTTTTTGAAGTGTGTATATTTCTTGTCAAGAGAGGCCCCTGTAGCATAAAAGTTTAACAGCTCAACAGTTAAGCTCATGGTTCCAATTAGTCAGTATCTTGGAGACCCCAGGTTCAAATCCTGAGAAGGGCATCTCGGTTGGGACGTAAAATGGGGGTCCTATGTTTGAGGAGGTGCATCAAGCGTGGTGAAGGGGAGGGGGGCTAGCAACTCTCTCTGCAAAATTAGACCCAGCTAATGAAACAACAAGGACACATGGATGGGATGTTCCTGTAGCTCAACTGGTAGAAGCCTCATATTTTCAAGTGCTCTCCTAGTTCCAATTAGTTGGTATTTGGGATACCGCGGTTTCAATTCCGATGAAGTTCATACGCTAACTTGATCCTGAGAGTAGTGAATATTTCTTATCAAAGAAGGTGCCCGTACCTCAACTGGTAGCAGCCTCCAAGACATAGTTCAGCTCCTTGTTCCAATTAGTTGGTAACTGGGAGACTGTGGTTTCAAATACATTGAAGGCCATACCCTTGCCGACTGCTGAGATGTCCATGTAGCTCAATTGGTAGTTTACAGTTGAGCTCCTGGTTCCAATTAGTTGGTAGCTTGGAGACCTCCAGTTCAAATCCTGGCGTAAAATGGGGCCCCGTGTTTGAGGAGGTTAAAGGGGAAACAAAGGGCTGGCAGTCCCTTTTTGTAAAAATTATAACTTGCGACAGAAACAGCAAAGAAACTTGAATGTAAGCTCATTTGTGACGGTAGTCAACATCGTGATACAAGACAAAACCTAAGTCACACATCCGGAACGGAAGTGTGACGTCAGAAAAGGGTCAAATGTGCTTGGCAGTCGGTATCGGCCCCCGTCTCGGAACGAAACTTTCTGACCTATGTGGCACTAGACACTACAAGGTGAACAACACAGTCGACAGATTCGGCCATATTTGTTGATCGCAGGGATTTTGCCAATAATCTCGAAATCGCACGAGAGTCGAATTTATTTCTGACTTAAAAATGCAACCCCTGTCTCAAAGGCGTAATGTAGCAAGTCTATCGCTATTCTATCGCTACTTCTATGGTAAATGCTTAACAGAACTTCACTCATTTGTGCTTACAATACGAACTTTCTCTGCAAGAACCCGTTTTGCCACTTCCACGGAAATAGGAGGAAGTTCCACGCTGAGAGCTTCTTTCCTAAAACTACATCGCTATGGAATAAGCTTCCACGGACCTGCATCCCCATGGGGTACAATCTGAAACTGTTTAAGTCAAGGGTTATCAGACAATACAGTATTGTAACCCAAAACGATCGAGCTGCTCCTTGTTTTGCGGTGGATCTTAAGTAAATAAAAAAAATACCCTACCACACTGACTTATTGGTCTGCAAATGTCGGCCGATCCCTAAATCGCAAAGACTTAGAAAATACCGAGCGTATTACTGCTGAAAATGTCATTTAGGGCGTGCAGACATCGTTGGATCGATGTTTGGCGCTGGTGTGACAGGGGCTTTACACCGACACGAGCCAACTCAATCCACACGGAGACCCGATGGCGGAGGGTCAGTCGCGTACCTCTATCCATCAATCGTTACCAAAAACATGGTTTGCTTCTTAGACCATGTTGATTTGATTATATGGATGTCATCCATGTGAAATCAATTTCGGCGGTTTCAGAAAATAAACTAAAAAGTTTTTGATCATAATGTAAATCATGGACATAGATACCGAAAGTTAAAAAATTTTTAATTCTTAAGTCAAAGAGGATATGAAAGAACAGAAATGACGAATCTATTTTCCGGTGTAAACATACTCTCTGTCATTTGTGTCATTGTTGTTGCTTGTATGACATGTGACAACCTTCATGACTACTTACTCTCCAAGCAGAGGTTAGGCTCCGGCTGTTTTTTTAGTCGTTTTTATCGGTTTTTCTATTTTTTCTTATATCTTGCTGTGTCAAAACCTAACTGGCGTACTTCAAGAAAAATGAGAAAATAGAAAGCCCGATCAAAACGACTAAAAAAACGTTAAAAAAACAGCCCGAGCCTAACCTCTGCTTGGAGAGTAATGACTACTCAGGTTTCATGATGTACAGTAACATTTTGCTCGGCTTAACTTTTTTTTTTCATTCGCCCGCTCGCATCAGTTTGAGGGTTCTCAGACGATGTCATTCATACAATAAAATTAACATGGCCTTGGCGATGTTCCGGGTTGTGGAACGGATGTGCAATATGATAATGACAATTCATGGGTATTTCTAGCTGTTCAAGATCTGTCTAAGCCATCACTAACGCTTAGGTCATATTTACAAACCGGGCCCGACCGGGCAGCTTTTCAGAACGAAAAGTATCATAAATAAATGGCAACAAACTACGCAAAACGTCCAAATAATTGTGGTGAGCATATAATGCATACTTCTTGATAAACACTTTTTCGCTTCCGAACACAACCCGGTCGGGCCCCGGTTCAGAAATGTGACCATGGCATTAAGAAAGTCCTTAGAACAGCCACAAATGGTAGCGAAACTAGTAGAGAATATTCCATCAGTGTACAAAATACAGTTACTCTTAACTCTTAAGTCGGTTGTGAGGTCCACGACATCTACAGATATCGTAATGGACTACTGATGAGGACCTTGTGTCGGTCTGACGCCAGCAGGGATGTACTCAACTGTCTGGGTCCTCAATTCTTTTAAGCGAAGCCTGTTTCTGACGTACGTTGCTTTCTTGTCTCTTGACACGTGTTTTAACATGTTAATTCTTCCTCCAAAGTCTGTGTTATTAGGGCTTCAGGTTCAGTACCAAGGACAGGCCAAGCATGTTTCTGACGTGCGCTACTTTCTTGTCTCAGTACTCTTGAAACGCGTTTTAACATGTTAATTCTGCCTCCAAAGTCTGTGTTATTAGGACTGCAGGTTCAGTACCAAGGATAGATCTGTCTGGTATTTCTATTCTGTTTGGCGAAGCCATTTTCTGACGTGCGCTACTTTCTTGTCTCTTGACACGTGTTTTAACATGTTAATTCTGCCTCTAAAGTTTGTCTTATTAGGACTGCAGCTACAGTAACAAGGATAGACCTGTCTGGGTTTTCTTTTCTGTTAGGTGACTTTCTCGTCTCTTGACACCTGTTTTAACAGGTTAATTCTGCCTCCAAAGTCTGTGCTTTAGGGCTGCAGGTTCAGTACCAAGGATAGGCCTGTCTGGGTTTTCTTTTCTGTTAGGTGACTTTCTCGTCTCTTGACACCTGTTTTAACAGGTTAATTCTGCCTCCAAAGTCTGTGCTTTAGGGCTGCAGGTTCAGTACCAAGGATAGGCCTGTCTGGGTTTTCCGTTCTGTCAGGCGATGCCTTTTGCTGACGTGCGCTACTTTCTTGTCTCAGTACCCTTGACACGTGTTTTAACATGTTAATTCTACCTCCAAAGTCTGTGTTTTTAGGACTGCAGGTTCAGTACCAAGGATAGGCCTGTCTGGGTTTTCCACTCTGTCAGGCGAACCCAGTTTCTGACGTGCGTTGCTTTTTTGTTTCAGTACTCTTGACACGTATTTTAACATGTTAATTCGGCCTCCAAAGTTTGTGTTATCAGGGCTGCAGGTTCAGTACCAAGGACAGGCCTGACTGAGTCCTTTATTCTGTTAGGCGAAGCCTGTTTCTGACGTGCGAAGCTTTCTTGTCTCTTGACACGTGTTTTAACCGTAGTTGTAGAAGTGAAACTAATTGAATAGTAAAAGGGGCACTAATGTGGTAGCCTTCAAAAACAACCTTCGAATTTACTCGCATCTTATGACCTATAGTCACCCATATCTACCGCCAACGTAATTCAATGCCTAGAAGTGGTCTAAGCAAAGTCTTGCGCGACACCAATGAAAAACAGTTCCTGTCCCAAACACCCAACACCGGATTCTTCAAGCAGTTGTTTACGAGATTTTCAAGACTTGCATCAGTATATATAATCACACAAATTTCTTTTTAGCCCCTTCTGGCTCTTCACCAAGTTATTTGATCTAATCTTTGGACGTCCGTTGTCATAGCAACGAAGTGACGTGACGTCAGACATGATTAGCTCACAGGTGTGAAATGCGTCAATCCCGACGTGTTGGTCTAAAAACAAACACTTATCAAAAATGATCTGTGCGAAGTGCACAAAGCGATTGAACTGGATTAAAGGAAGGACCGTCATATAGCTGAGCAAGGGTAACTTGCTTTAGGTTCCATATCATGTATGTGTATTCAGTTTCATATCTGTTTTCCAGAAATTCTACTACTCGGTACGTATAGAGCTATAGGCCTTTGATTTGATTATATAGATGGCATCTTCTGGAAATGCAAAAACTGATGCGAACGTACTAAGAAAAAAAATGGCAAAAACATGTGACTCTCATCATGAAAAGTGGTCAGGAAAGTTAAACACATGACTAAACACAAATACGGAACAACAGATTCTTCATTTTTGTTTCTTTCTATGACATTAGCATTTGATATTTTGATGTTTTGCAATCTATGGCATATATATATATATATGTGCTGATATTGCAAATGCCCTTTGTACGTTGTACAATATGGTTGAAAACGTTTTCTTGGAACTTTTGAAAATTCATGCGCGCGTGGACGAATCAACATGGACTAAATAAAAACCTTATAAAGTCAAAACTGTATTGGCATTCACCCGTGCATTGCAGCCACCTGGTCATAGCGGTCAATTTTTTGTCAATCTTTTGTATTTTTCCCATTGACATAAGCATTAAGAATCTGTCTAAAGCGGCCAACTGTCTAACTCACACTATTTAGGTCCCAGTCATATGCCACCGCTCTCGGCCGATCCTATTATCCTGATTGGTATACTCCAGTCATATCTAACATTTACCTTTAACAAGTAGAGAAATATTCAATGTACTTCTAATTCTATCATGTCCCGACTCCATATCTGTCCACCAAGGCAATATATATATATATATATATATATATATATATATATATATATATATATAATGCTATGCAAAAGAGAAGTAGTGTTCTAACACTGTGAAATACACTACATATCGCCATATTTTCTGTTATGTTAGATTATTGTTAATGATACGTGTTATTTGCCATACATTGTACCTGTCGCAATCGTGTGCAAATAAACTTGACTTGACTTGACTTGACTATTATCTACGCCGGGCTCACAATATTCTGCTTTCCGTGCTGCATCGGGAAATCAAAATGTGGACTCAACTTGGACACTTTTAATGTGTTTGAACAAAGAAAAACACTACTAACGTAGTTGATGCCAAGAGTTTCCAATTAAGTGCCTTACAATTTACGGGGCTGTTTATTTCGACTCAGATTTGTGGCACATTGTCACTTCTGTGCAGTTGTGCACTCCGAAGATTACGGGTATTAGGAGGTACTTTACAGAGCCTCGAAAATTGCAAAATCGCATCAGTCATCACAGGGAGAAAGAAGGAACTTTCATGTCCTGTGGACTATCAATTTTTGATGGAAGCAAGAACGTCCTCTAGGGGAAACCATAACTGACATGTTCATCTATTTTATGTTTGCAGTGTGGCTGTAGCAAAGTTACACTTCAGCATTTTCATAAATCATAAGCACCCGTTTTCACCAGTAACTACCACTTGTGCATGACAGCCAGGAAATAAGAATTCTTTGTCATTAGCAAGGGCAAACATTCAATACTTGAAATGGTGCTTCTGCCTTAAAGAGAGGAGATGTTTTCTCCGTCCTAATGATGTAACCGGTAACATTCAAGTGGCCTTGGGGTCTTGTTACGTGATGATTATCGAGGTTAGGCCATGTTGATATTATTATATGGATGACATCCGCGGGCAGATCAATTTGGGCCGTTTCCCACAAAAGGATTTTCGTCTATACTGTAAATTACACAAATCAGCTGCAAAATGAGCAGATATATGCCTTACATTACAAAAAAAATAAGGGAAAACGGATTGAGACGTCGTAGACTCCCAAAGTCAAATGCAATGTAAAAGAAGATGTGAAGGAACAAAAAGAAAGAATCTATACCATATACCATACTCTGTGTGGCTAAGCATTTCTTCAGCCTTCCGGACCACTTAGATTTCATATTGAAGGTAATTTGTTTTGCCACGCTCGCATCGGCTTGAGGTTCGAATTCACAGTAGATGTCATCCATATAATCAATTAACATGGTCTTAGATTGAGGTTCAGTGCCTAGAGGTTGTCTTTGGCCCTGCTCTGAATAAACTCGTGCAAAATAAAATTTTGGCTCCCCTGAATGTTTTTTAAATTCTCTCGCCAGATTCTGTGTTATCACAACTCCAGATCCAGTAGCAAGGGCAGGTCTATAGGGTCGACACGCACAAGAGAACAAGAATGTAAATTTTGGCCCCAACTTGTTCATTCTTTCCCCAGGGTCTGTATTATCAGGACTGTGGATTCAGAACCAAGGACAGGTTCACAGGGGTTACACACACAAGAGATCAAGAAATCTAACTTTGGTCCCTCTGAACGTGTTTATTCTTTCTCCAGAGTCTGTGTTATTACGACTGTACATTCATCACCAAGGACAGGGTCATAGGGGGTACACACTCAAGAGGTCAAGAAATCTAACTTTGGCTCCACTGAACTTGTTTATTCTCTCCCTAAGGTCTGTATTATCAGGATTGTAGGTTCAGTACCAAGGACAGGTCTACAGGGGTTACTCGCATAAGATCACGAGATCATGGAGAACAGCTTATCAACGGGTTAACTCTGCCTCCAGTGTCTGTATTAATAGGACTGTAGGTTCAGTTCCAAGAAAAGGTTCACAGGAGTTGCACGCACAAGAGATCAAAAATCTAACTTCGGTCCCTCCAAGAAGATTAAAAAAAACCTCTTTGGTCCCTGTGAACGAGTTTAATCTCTCCCCAGGGACTGTACTATCAGCACTGTAGGTTCAGTAACAAGGACAGGCCTACGGGGGTTACACACAAAAGAGATCAAGAAATCTAAGTTTGGCCCTCTGAACGTGTCTATTCTTTCTCCAGAGTCTGTGTTATCACGACTGTACATTCATCACCAAGGACAGGTCTACAGGGGTTTCACACTCAAGAGATCAAGAAATCTAACTTTGAGCCCTCTGAACGTGTTTGATCTCTCCACCGGGACCGTACTATCAGCACTGTAGATTCAGAACCAAGGACAGGTCTACAGATGTTGCACAAAGGGGGTCATGAGATCACGTGGAACAGCTTCTGAACGTGTTAATTCTGCCTCCAGAGTCTATGTTATCAGGATCGTAGGTTCAGTACCAAGGACAGGTTCACAGGAGTTACACGCACACACAATAGATCAAGAAATCTAACTTTGGTCCATCTGAACGTGTTTGATCTCTCCCCAGTCTGTGTTATCAGCACTGTAGATTCAGTACCAAGGACAGGCCTACAGGGATTACACGTATGCGGTCATGAGATCACGGAGAACAGCTTTCGAAGCCAATTTGGAAACTGCCGCTGGTAAAAGTTTGGTTTCGGAGGTAAAATGTTACGGGAGGAAAGGGTTGGGCTTCGCCTTCGAATACAGTATCCTAGACACAGCGGACGACAACCTACTATCTCCACGGCTTCAAAAAGCCCTATGTATCACCAGTACCTTATCAAGAAACGTACCAAAAATATCTTTTAAAAAAGGATAAAGAACTACCTTTATCGTATCAATATTGTTGCTCCGTGTATGTGGCATTGTCAGAATAAGCTATCGACTTGACATCTCTTCACTATCTAAACCAAAAGCAAATATTTGAAAAATAATGAAATGTTGAACTAGTTGTGGAAGAAATACCGGCGCCCTTTGAAGTCGTGACAAGCAAGATGATTCCATATTATGCATCGGTCCTTCCGTGAAAACCCGTAGAAAATTTGAAATATGCCTTACTTTGCCCTTGAGGATACCTAATGGGACATCTGAAGCACTGTGTGTATTAAAGACGCCTGTCTCCATCTAGAAGACACTCCATTTGAGTGGAGGCGCGCGAACCTTTAAGTAACTGTCCACAGGGACATAAAAAGGACGTGCTGAGATTATTAGGATTTTCTGTAAAGTGGCGAAGTTCTAACGTTGTTACGTTGCTATATCTTAGGCCCTGTTGATTTGATTATATGGATGACATACTCGTGGAACCCCGAAAAGGAAACTCTCATATCTTATATTCTATAAAACTGATAAAATTGTTCCGGAAGATTTAGTTTAGATTGATGGCTGGGAGGTGTGGAACATTACAGACAGTTCAGTTTGTGCCCAGATAAGGCCACATGGGCCAAGCCAGTATTCAGCCAATCAGATCGGCCATACGGCTATGACGTCATTTTCCCACCAGAGCTGAGCTGAGTGTTCAACTCACTTATTTCTCTGAAGTTTGCCCTTCTATCCCCTATAACTCATTGGTTTAGTCCAGTTCAGAGGTCAAACTACGTCATAGGCTTCATTAGAAGCACACAGGACAAAGGAACATGTCTACACGTGTTGTTTTCGTCAGACAAATCTCTCTGAAATCGCTCTTTCAGGGGGTAATGGCTGGTGAAACGTCAGGTACAACTTCCATTTGCACATTTTCTTCGTTATTTTACTGGTCTAACTGGAAAGTTTCTAGGCATTTTTGGTAATTTTAAGCAAGTTTCCTTGGTTGTTTACATCGTGGAGAGTTGTCAGCGCCGACTTCTTTGGTAGCTCAGTGCCTTGAAAAAATTGTTCATGTTTTTGAAGTTGGAAGGTTTCGTGTCTGGAGTTGCCTTGCCCATATGTTTTGTATGGAAGAATGGTCACTGGTGCGCCAGTTTTTCCGGCAAAAAACATTTCTAGCTGCAACACGCAATGTTTTTAAGAAGAATGAAAATTTTCCTGAATCATATAGAGACCCTGCCATCCTTCCACGTGGGTTTTAGCCATTAATATTACTGTAGTAAAATGTTCTTGTTTTTTTAAGTGGGCGATGTCATGAAATAAACCACCTTTTCATGATCGGGAGGTGGGGAGGGGGGCACGAAACTGCTGTCCTAAAGAAATATCCACATGTTTTGGAAACGTCGTAGTACAAAGATCAAGACGCGGGTTTGTATGTAATTATAACTATTAAGTTTCCATTTTTTTCACCCAGAAACAAGTCGCTATTCATCCAACTTCCATGCAAACTTATTGGGCAAGGTGACCCCTAGAAACTCCCAACCCTGAACCCGTGTACAACAAAACAAAATGGCGCTGACGAACACGACCACATGATTATTTATGTTACGTAGAATTACCTTGAATTTCCATGAAAATTTGCAGTCGGACCGGCAAAGTACCGAATAAATATGTAAATGAAAGTCTTACCTGACCTTTAACCAGCCGCCGCCGGCAAGAGCGATTTCGTGGATATTTTTCCGAGTCAAACTTCAGACAATTTTCAGTTGACAAAACTACGACAAATAAAGGCTTAAAGTGAAAGAAATTCATACGTGTAATTACTGTAAAGAGTAAATATGCCTTCCTTTATAGACATATGGCTTAGGAACACACAAGTTGAGAATAGTTGTTGTTGAATTCCTAGGTTTTAATCCTGACATGTTTGCGGTACCATAGCCTTACTACGTGTACTTCCAACTGTTCGCGTACTAGTTAAGATTCATGATGCCGTGCAGCGTCTCGTCAGAAAGTTTGGTGATGATTTGCATCGGTTAAAAAAATCAATTTTACGTTAAACTTTGTGTACTTGGGTACGAACAATGCTGGAAAATGGAAACATTTCTTGTCCCGACGTTGATACAAAACCGGCGCCACGAAACTGTGGCGTGCGGTGTGTATTTCGGCCAAAAAACAATGGTGGGGAGCACCCAAAAATTGTGCCACAGACAAACTTTAACGTGGCGGTCTTTGATTTTATTTAATATTTCATTCTTTTGTTGAACTACTTGAGGTCCTCTAACTTCTTATCATCGCAAGGACATATATCATGACCTATGTTGACGTATCCTAACTGTATAGTACATTTTATTCTGTGGTGTATTCTATGACACAAGTTTAGTGTGCCACCGGAAACCGAGTGCCATCTGGATTTAGGGTCAAACTTTGGGGTCATGCCTGCCCGGTGCATGCCACAGCATGATTTATGGCGTGGTCAAATAAGGCCACATTCTGTACTGACAGAGATGGTTTAGCTACTCGCTGAACACAGTGGGCTACTACTCAAGTTTTCCGTTGGCACTGGTGGGCGGAAATTGCGTGTGCTGCATGTGCTCGAGGGAGAAACTTGTGAAAAGAGGAAATAGTCCACTTAGTATGATTACCAAGACAGCGTGGGCGCCGGTGAACATATGATGACCATTATAACCAGCTTATTACTCCGGAAAGAAGTCGAACATCAGACAAATGTTTAGGGCATCACAGCGGAAGTTAAATGGTACAGGGGCTGGTGCGTGTTGTACTTGTTAATGGCAAACTTGGCGCGATCTTCTGAAAAAACCACCACACTGTCAATGACTTTCAGTCGACTTTGGTGATCGTCCGAATGTCACTGAGTTTCAAAGAGTCCAGCGAATTAGTTGCAATCTTGCGCTATTGGGAAAGGCACTTAAAACAGCTTTTCAATCATCAGGTTCACCCAATGCATCAGTAAAGCTAAGGTCACAACCCGCCGTACGTACAATTTGTCCGTACGTTTCTTGGGAGGCCACGTCCACCGCGTATTTCTGAAAACGCGTACTGGTACGTACTCAAACGGGGGGCGAATCCGCAGCCCGATGGCACACAAAGTTTTGCCTGCACGTAAAGCTCTACGGCGTGTCTGCTTGCTCCAAAATCCGTCGGATTCCCTACGAGTTCGTACGGAGGCGGTACTCACCACGTACAGATACCAAAAGATTGCCCACGTTTTGGCACGTAGACAGCACGTATTTGTTGCACGTACGGTGGGTTGTGCCCTTAGCTTTAGGGCCGTCCCTCGGATAGGACATTTAAATGGAGGTCCCGTGTTTGAGGAGAGCTACACTTAAACATGTAAAAGAAACCGCGGCCTTATCTAAAAGAGTAGGGGGTCCTTGTGTGTAGGTATGAGCGGCTTGAACCTTACAGTCTAGTTGACATCTTGAAAAGGTGATAGTCATCAGTTATGTTAATCCTTCGACTGATGTGGTAAATCGCAAATGAATAGATACCCTCTCGCGTGGAAATCCACCAATGGACGAGGCTCGGTGATCAACGAACATTGGCCGATTCCTGAACAATCGTGCAGTGATGGGGAAGACCTTTCTGTAAAGATGTCTTAAAATCACACAGCGCCTCCCCACATCACATCAGAAAACTCTTATATGACTGGATCAAATCTAAGGCAGACACAAACCAACCATAACACCACTGGTGGTAAATGTAGTAAATTACAAGTTGCTATCCTTGTGAAACATTGAGCTTGACCTCTTCTCTCCAAAAGCCGAATTAGTATGTATTTCAACTGTTTGTAAGGCTGCTGTTGATTTTGAAAGGCAAATTGTTCTGTTGTCGGTTTTATAACAGTTGTGAATCTTTGTAATTCTGTATTGTTATCATTTGTGTACGCTATATCATTTAAGTCAGAATTCAGGATGAATAGACTAGATCAGTACATGTAGTCTAACGGATTTGGAACGAACATCAAAGACACTGAATGAAAATTTTGTCTTGGAAATCTCAGGCAATGCGAGCTCGAGATGACACTTCGAACAACTTTCTGACGATCAAAAATTACGACAGAAGCTCTTCGACTAGTGTGGCAGGAGAATTTGTTTCCATCGAACCACAAGACTCCAGTGCACGGCTCTAATGTAAAATATGAGGATCGGTTCCAGACCGCCAGCCATCCGTTGATCGCGCCTTGTGGGGTTCGAAGCAGACGGCCATATTTAACAGTCCCCGTGTTATCTCCTGCGCTAACAGCCAATTTGGACCATTGCGCATCACTCAAGCAGATCTGGTGATGAATACAGCATTTACAGAGCCGAATGTGAGCTTATTTCATCACGTATCAGTACAGAACACTCGGCGATGGAGGCTTAGCTTGCGGCATATCAGTCATTTGAGTCAACTTATTACGGCACAATGAGGTTTCATTACATGTATCTGCACAAAACAGTTCATTTTGGACTTCTTTTCTGCCATATTACCGCCTTTACCGGCCTTTTTAGTCGAATATAATAACAATGACAAGCAGTTAGCGTTGTCGCATTCACAGGGCGGTACTATCGAAGGGCGTTGTTAGATTGAATTTTATGCTTTCCAAAAAAATGTAGTTACTGTCACCAAATAGTTTTGAGTTAGAGCGACAAAAGGATTCCTGACAAGAATTTGAAATACAGTCAAACCTGTCTATAGCGGCCACTCAAGGGACCGGACAAATTTGGCCACTATAGACAGGTGGCCTCTGTATAGAGGTGGCAACTTGTAGATAAAATACCCAAGGGACTGACAAAAAGTGGCCACTATGGACAGGTGGCCTCTCTGTAGAGGTGGCCCCTAATACAGGTTTGACTGTATTGGCAAGAACTCGCGCTGTCTAGGACACGAAGGTATTGATGGATTAGCATGAAAGTTCATCTGTGTTGGTAGAATACATTATAGAGAATTGCTAAACTTTCATTCCAACACAAAGATAATGAGAATGATTGTAAAAGTGATGATAGTTCAGGACGGAGGTCCCTAAGGGGTTATAATAAGGTCACGGCAAGTCAATTTCATGGATGACATCCTCTGCAGACTTCAAATTTCATCAGAGAGGGCGAAGAATTCAAGATGGGTAAAGAAAAACTTAATAGATTTTTAAAATAGACACCATAAATGTTGTAGCGACAAAACGTATAGTATCACAGCCCCAGCCCCACAATATTCGTGCCACTTTTATTATCGAACTATTTTCAATTCTACAACTGCAATTGCTACATGTACCTCACTAACAGCCAACAATACCTCACGATATATTTTCCCATTGCGGTACTTTCTCGTCAAGCTCAACATTTCTACAAGGAAACAAAATCTTATTTTATTTCAAAATTAGTCAACCATTGCCAAAATCAATCGTTTCTCCTGACGGACGGAGGCCAATGAATGAATGAGGCGAAAACTAGGAACTGATGTCATCCATAAGATTCTTAATAATCGTAACGCTAGGTCACATTTATTCACATGGTGATCTATATCCGTTGTTTCTACAAAAGGGTATCTAGGGATATCAAGTCGACGGACGGTGGAAACCTCTATTCGTCGACTAAAATCCTTAAAAACCCTGCTAAAACAACGGATATAGGTTCCTCTCGGATAAAGGTAAACTAGCGTTACACCCAACTTTCGACGGTCTTACAACACTCTTCAGATGCCATTCAATCAATGATAATTTAAAAATCTAAAGGTTGAGATTATTTATCACATTAATACAGTTAAGAAAAGAAACTATTGGTGGAAACGTGATAAAAGAAATTGTGCTAATATCTCATTCTTTTCTTCATTTATGAGTTGAAGTCAATTTTCTCCTGCTAGAAATATAATGAGATAGCACACCGCTATCATATTACATCTATATAAAGAAAATCAAATATTCTCCTTTTGAAATGTAATGAGATAGCACCTCACTATCACATTAAATTTATATGAAGGTAATGCAATATTCTTCTTTGAAATTTAATGAGACGGCACCCAACTATCAAATTTCTAGAAGGAAAATTAAGTCTTCTCATTATAAAAATCTAATGAGATAGAACCCCACTGTGAAAACAAATCAAAGTTCGTCTTTCTAGAATTCGTTTAGACATACTGGCAAGTAACATTTAACTTAAGGGTATCGTTTTCCGAGTTGTTATTTGGTTGGCAGTTGTAAAATGATGAGTGACTATTATCTATTGTTATGACTTCAAAGATACCTTAAGATGAACATCTCGATCGTAAAAGACAGTCACTGATTATAGTATACATTATTGAAAACGTTCTTGTATCTACACTCTTTGTATATCTGTATATGTATAGCCGGTGTAACCGCCATTCGGCGTAAAACACCAGCATCGTAGCTTCACATTGTGGCAGCAGCTGGTTATAGTACAAATTGTTACATCTAACGTTTGCACATCTAACTGTAAATATTGTTTAAAGCTATCTAATAAGGATGCCCGTACTGTACTTAATTGAGCCTCCTTCTCCATTCTAGGGTAGGTCTAGGAAAAAACTAATTCAGCGTTCACTCCTGACTAGAAGATACGAAATTGGACAATAATACGTATACACCTCATCACTCAGTGTCGTCTTTCCAATAAGCTCCAATCCCAGAGCTGAGAAGGCACTTAACCTTGACGACAGAGTCAAGGTCAGGTCATCCCCAAGAGGATTTCGGGACAGAAAGGTCGTTTGTCATCAGGACCCGGTGTCGCGCAAGATAATTGCTTCGCTAAATAATTGTCAGATGAGGTACTACGTGGATTTACAGGGTTATCGTTAGGGCTAGAGTTAGGATTAGGAATCGGTTAGGGTTACAGTAAGGACTACGATTAGAGTTAGCTTGGGTTTAGGTTAGGGTTATGGCTAGGGCTAGAGTTAGGTTAGCTTGGGTTAGGTTACGATTATTGTTACAGCTAGGACTAGAGTTAGGCTATTGTTAGGTTAGAATTATTGGTTAGAGCTAGGGCTAGAGTTAGCTTGGGTTAAGCTTAGGGTTATGGTTAAAGGCTAGGACTAGAGTTACGTTAGGGTTCGATTAGGGTTATAGTTAGAACCGGGGCTAGAGTTAGCTTGGGTTTAGGTTACGGTTGTGGTTAAGGATAGGGGTAGAGTGAGGTTAGGGTTAGGATACGATTTGGGCTAGAGTTAGGTTATGGTCAGGTTACTATTAGGACTACGATTAGCCCGCTCAGACTTTTGCTTATAAACTACCATGCCCCACTAATATTTCGAACTTTTCCATCTCCTATCAGATACAGTTGTATATTGAAAAACCCCGAGCACTGATGGGGCAATTACTTGACAGGCGGTGATCATTTGGCGTGACACCGGATGGAGCAATCAACAACTCCCCTTAGATGGCAGTGACAGATGTGGTCAGCTCGCGCCTTTTCTGTGTACCTGGGCTCTTAATGGGGTCAAGGAGAGACTGTCGCTACGGGCTATGAAATATTCATCGTTTTGAACCATAGATCATAGATAAGTCACGTCGCCTTGATGGCTGTAAGAGTACAATCAATGTGTTGGGATGATTGGTTCTCATCTACAGTATTCATTTGTTAACATTGTGGAAGGGCAGTAGCCTTTACCAGGCTTCGTAGATCGGTAGTCTAATTGTAGAAATTGGACAAATAGAGTCATAGTACACCAGGGGAGTCAGCCGGCCAGAACAATAAATTCCTGTTCCCTAGCCGGCTGTACTTCTCTGGCCGGCTTACCTCTATTTGTTCCATCTCAATGGTTTTCCCAGCGACCTGTGGAGTCTGGTAGAGACTAGAAATACAGTCACATCTAGTAGATTGGGTACAGGTGTGACAGCGATCTCGCCCCCCCGTGACCTCGCCCCCCCGGGGGCGAAATCACTAGCGATCTCGCCCCCCCGGGGCAAAATCGCTAGTGATCTCGCCCTCCCCGGCTAGTGATCTCGCCCCCCTACCTCGCCCCCCTTTAGCGATTTCGCCCCCTCCCCCCCCAAAAAACGGGTTTACATGACATTTTAGAAGTTGATTGGTATAAATCACAAAATGCAGTTTCAGAATGATATAAGTACACGAGTTTGATACATAAATCCATTCATAGTATCAATATTAACGTAATTACATGGTAATAAGATAGTTGAACTTGTTTCAGACAAGGAGGGTTGGGTCCCTTGTATTCCCATTATTGCATATACCTGAGTCTTGACATAAGATGTATTTCATTGTATTCACCTGTCCTCAAACAACCTATATATCTCCAATATGAAGTCTCTACTATGAAGTGACCACATTTTGGTATATGCACCTGGCCAAGGGATATCTTCACCTCCAACATGACTGTTTTTTCTAGTATTTAGGAACTGATGCATTTACCCGTGTTTCTTAAGACTGGTACTTTACCAGTGTCTGTGTAGCATTTAGCAACAGCTATATCAACTTGCGCGTAGATAGTGTTTATAATGAAAAACTATTATTCATGTGTGTTTTTGTTAGTGCTTTGGAAATGTTTCCAGCACAAGAAAGAAAACACTGTGACAAATTGAAAACATATAGCTGACGTATTCCGTACCATAGACGGTGTTGATTTATACGTTCGCAGTAGCACTGTTTTTATGCCACCTCAACTGCAAAAATTGTCTTTTTCATTTCAATGTCATGTTTGCACCGAACAATATAGTATCGACTTTCGAGGTATGACAGGCATCTTACGGTACGGTAATAAGGTGCCATAAGGTACCAGGTAACACACCATACACGTTACTCCCCAGGTGCAGTATAGTACCAGGTAGCGCACCTGTAATATGTAGTAACCAGCTGCTCTTGGGGGGGGGGGGGGGCGAAAACGCTAAAGGGGGGCGAAAACGCTAGTGATCTCGCCCCCCCGGGGGGCGAGATCGCCGGGGGGGCGAGATCGCTGTCACACCGGTACAGAACATTCATGATCAGGGCCAGGTACGGTCCAGGTCCAGAGGATCAAGTCCAGGTCCGGACTTGAACCTGGACCTGATTATCTTAAAACAATGGTCCATTTCGCTACAAAGTATAATGTTTTGCGGAGTATATCTGACGTCCGTTAACATTGGCGTTTTAGAATCCTATCTTCATGTAAACAACACTAACTGCCTCTTTTTTAGACCTAGCTTGACTGTAGAAACTTAGTAAAAATGACTATCAACTCTTCTCTACTTCGCCCTTGTTATTTGCTTAGACCTGTAAGCTCCCAAATCAGGTGAATGCCTAAAGAGAAGATCTGTTCATTTTCGAATGGGTCCTACAGCTAGTCCGCTGATTTTTTTTCTGGACCGGTCCAACAAGAAAAACTGCTTGTCAGAACTGTACAAGTAACCACCTCTACATAAGGACCACCTGGCCATTGATATACAGTCAAACCTGTACTAGTGACCACCTCTACATAAGGACCACCTGACCATTGATATACAGTCAAACCTGTACTAGTGACCACCTCTACATAAGGACAACTTTGTTATTGCTTCGCATTTGTAATGTTCTACCCGGCTGTCAAAACCTTCATCGACAATCATGTAGCCAAGACTTTTCTTAAGTAAGATTTTACATGCTTTGAATCAGCACATTTTCTAACGCATACAACAACAGCAAAATACCACTTTCTTAGTTCTTACCGTCCGGTCACTGTATTTAAATCGTGCCAATGTTGCTGTACGATGGCGTACGTATGGTACTCTTGGTATGGTACTACATGTGTCGTACAGTTGTCTTGTTAATGACAATGCCGTCTTAGATCCTTGTCGGCGGTTAGCTCTGTCACAGTCTGCTTGAAAATCACGCGACACCAAAATCACACTACGATCTAGTCGCAACCGTACAAGCTACGGTGGCTATACGAAAAATACTGTATTTGCCTGAAGAGTGTTTCCCCGCAAATTGTACTGGAAAAATGAAAAATACTACTCTTTCAGCAGGCTGACTCTCCTGACTCTATTTTAGCTGAATTCTACTTTCCATACCACCGTAGGAAGGCTTGGTGGCGGCTAACTACACCCTACAACGATCGTAACCATGCGGTCAGCTCCAGAGCCTGCCTTACCTTTAGTAACGCACCGTAGCAGCTTCCTCTGTCCGCTCAGGTACGGCTGACTTGCCGACGCTCTCCGGTACGCTTCAGCCCGTCTCTCTCTCTCTACCTCCTCGTGAGAGGATGACAGGTTACGTATACACTATTGGCATACATAAGCCGGGAGAAGAGAAAACAGGCAAACCCTGGGGTAATATCCACACTAATGCACCTATTACTTCTGTACCGGGGGATCTCAGTATGCACGTCTCGCCACTCGTCTCACAATGGAGGGATGTAAGGATGACGCACTCAGAGGTGAAGGTAAGGGTATTTGACAAAGGATGGGCTTATTCTTTACCACAGGGATGTGTATGGGTATATGATGGTAATGGAAATGAACAGGATGGAGAGTGTACTATAGGGTTTATGACCCGCCTTGTTGTGTATAAGGTGTTATAAAGCATGGCAGGTTATTAAGACCACCGAGTAAACCACCGAGTGAGCAAAGCGTCATTATCACGTATTAAACTGACGCATAAATGCAAGTCCTGTACAAGTTATAAATATTTTAGTCTTAGACATCTTGGAGCATCTTCAAATCATAGATCAGGTTGAAAGTGACAGGGCCGCATTGAGTCGTGAATATGGAGTTATAATGACCAGTAGTTATTGGAGCCTTCTTGTTGGTCAACGTCATTTGACTATATGATGATATGTAATTTTCAGTTGGTACCTCCTCTTACAGGCCCACGCATCATATCCTTTTTTTTAACTTGTTCATTGTATATTCTAGTGGTTTTCTCTAACTTTCGCCCGCCACCTCTACGAATCAGCTTTACACTTCCTATAAATGTCCTTATTATCAAAAGGACGTACTGGACAAATTGACAACACAAAAGACGTGTAAACTGCAAGTAGAAAAAAAGTACAAAGGAATCCAAGTACGTCAAACGTAAGTCATGAGAAGCAAGCACCACTCATCTTTCCACATTGATTTCAGTAGGAACGTAATTCGGGTCATTCAACATCATTGGCGGAAACAGAAGGGACGTTTCGATCTAAACTCGACGTGGCTGTTAAAATTCTACCTGCATGGGGGGGGGGGATGAAGAGGAATGAAGAAGATATAGAGGACAAGTGTTAGAGCTATACACTCAATCATGGTATTTTCCCGAAGGCGTCGAATTGGATTCGTCAGGTCCCTGTCACAGAGTGGGAAAATTGATCGACCGACGAGTTGGCGAGTTCTCAATATCATTTTCGGCAGTAATACGCCAGGTATTATCGATCATCGCGTAATCTTAGGGATCGATCGAGTTTCGTCTATGGGCCCACGTAAGACCTACGTCACATTTTTTTTTTCTATTTTGCTTTTGGACAGACGAGGACAATGTGGCACTGCACTCAAGTTTTAGTAACTTATATTAACAGTGCCACATACACGGTACAGACAGAAGGTACCCATTTTTACACCTGGGTGAAGTGAGGAAGGTCGTGTAAAGTGCCTTTCCCAAGGGCACAACGTCGGGGCGGGGCACGGCGGGGATCGAACTCAGAATCTCTAGGTTCCGAGCCGAACGCTCTACCAGTTACGCCACGCCCGACGCCACAAGGATCCGTAAGGCCCCTGTCCCAGAGTGGGGAAATTGATCGACCGACGAGTTGGCGAGTTCTCAATATCATTTTCGGCAGTAATACGCCAGGTATTATCGAATGGGTACGTCACATTTCCAGACCGGAGCTCGGCCGGACAGCTTTCGGGAACAAAATGTAACGTTATGATATAAAAGATACCAAACCACACAAGATGTAAAGAGAATAGCCGCGGACATTATTTGTGTACATTTCTATGTAGACATTTCTATTTTTCGTTTTTACAAACATCCCAGCCGGGCCCTGGTTTGAAAATTTGGAAATGTGACGTTATCTTGATGAAATGCCACATGCCCCTATGTCAATGACATCTATCGTTTTTGTCAGAGTATAATTGGGGGGGGGGGGCGATTCTCTTGGGAGCATGTTGAAGAATTTATACTTGGGAGCATGTTGGCCCTAAAGTTGAGGAGTTTACCTGTGTAGGCCCTTGAAAAATATAATTACCCTCCGATTTTTCTGTTTTGTAGTTACCTGACTACTGGTTGTTTGTTTATTTGTTTATAACGAACGTGCTCATTGCACTAAGTTTTAGAGTCTGGAATGCCATCTGTCCTCTGTAATTCAGAAACATTATGATTGAGACAAGCTCGAATCACTAAGACTAAGAGTGAGAACTAACCAACCCATATAAAAACATCGATCCCATAGCTCCGCCCACTCAAGTAGGCACTCTCTCATTGGTTGAACCGCTAATTACCACGCTGTCATTGGTTGTACTGCTAATTGTGTTGGACAGCCTGCAGCTGGATCAGTCTATGCCAGTGCACCCTGTGAGCTTCAGGTGGGCAATAACACTCGTGAGTGAGTGAGATGATAGGTTGTTTATCCTGACCATACCAGTCCTCTCACTGGTCAAGCCACTTGAAGTTTGGTGGCCACGCCTCTAAGTCAGAAGAAATGGGAACGCCCTAAATCCAGTTGACTCATGCTAACAAGGGGTGTACAGAAAGTGCAAAATGGAACAGAAATGGAATGTACAGAAAGTACCAAATGTGAAGCAAACCAAATATAAGGTAATATAAAAGATTGTAACATAAAACGGTACTGAAGAACACACAGAAGTGGGCGGTTCATGGACATGACGTGTTAATATTTAGAAAATAATGGGATGCTAGCTAGTGTTACCAAAATGAAAACAGAACTGCAGTGGATTACAGTTGAAGATAGAAGGAAAATGCACAGGCCTTACATGATGTACAAAATAACCAATAAAGTGGTGGACGTACCGACTGATAAGTAACGTTATAAAAGTGGTATCTCACTGCACTTGAGGCACCGGTGCGGCACTGCGGGGTTTGTCCACTGAGGCACTGACTTGTTATTTTTGCCGATTTTCTATAATTAAGTTATTGCGTAATACGTAAAACTATGACTTAGAAGACAAAAAAATACACAAAACGTAAGAATTTGTTCTTTATCTTTGAAATTCGGTCTTTATCTCTGAAATTCGTAATCTTCGAAATCTATAGTGCCGCACCGGTGCCCCAAATGCAGTGAGATACCGCCGTAGCGTTACTACTCAGTATTCTGAATCAGTCTCCATAAATGACCCAGTACAAGCTCTTGAGGAGTGTCCCAATCAGCCTCAGACAGGGAAAGATTGTATAACGCGGGCTAACAGACAGCGGTGCCAAAATAACTGGCTTACGTAACCCAGGCCTGTCAGAATCCCGCCAAAATAAAATTCTGATCAAACCCGATAACAGCAAGGTGGTAAGACCCTATCTGATTAAGGTAGAGAGGTGTAGTTGATCAATCTACCGTATGAATCAACGTGTCTTCCAAGTTTTGGTTGTCTCAAAGTAAAGTGCCTACATGTATAGGGGTATCACTGGAGCACAGTGGATGTCACTTGAAAAAGAAAAATGTCAAGACTATGCATGCTGTACGAAATGGTGGACGTCCCAACAACTAAATATCTAGTACCAGCTCAGAAAAATGATAGTAATGCCTTCAAGTGCCCGAGTTGTCAACCTAGGATTGATATATTAGTACGAGTTCGTACGGAGGCGGTACTTACCACTTACGGATCCCAAAAGATTGCCCACGTTTTGGCACGTAGACAGCACGCTATTAGCACGTACGGCGGGTTGTGCCCTTAGCTTTAGGTGCGTCAGGTTATTCAGTATACTCCAGTTTATAATTTTGTTGAAAGGACCCAAGCTCTTAATGCAGATAATGATACCACTGCTAGAAGATTAACCTAGGGCAGGGGTATTAGACGAGTTTTATCCTCAGATCAGATCTTTCTTGGAACCGTCAATAGTTTCTGGCGAAATCCGTTTCTTTCCCTCCTTTACATCAGTAACGTCGTTACGTAAGTAAGCCATTTAGATGTAAAACTGCAGCTCTCGTCTACTTTAAATGTCAATAAAGTTTACTGCAACCAGTAGATATAGGAAGGGAATCCCCATCAAATATTTTGACAAATCTTCAAAGAATTTATGATATGAGGAACTTGACCCACACGTCCGATCGCAAATCAACCTTGTTTTTTTCGCAATTTACCTAATAGTTTTCAAAAAGACATTGGATGGAAAGTCATGACTGCAATGACTTGAAATTTGGAAGATATTGATGAAAGGCTTTATACTATGAATTTGTGTCGCGAAATTTGAGCTGTGCCCGTTATTTCTTGGTGAGGCCCAGAACGTATTGACCACTTTTTGTATGTACAGTAACTACAGTTAATATCTAAGCGATACAATGGTATTACGTATGGTGCATTCAGACTGACACGTGCGACTGTAATATTTTCTTAGTAAGAAGACTTTCAAATAGCATTCGCCATTTTTCATCAGTTCAGAATAAGGTCACGTGACCTGGAAGTCAAAGGTCACACACCATCACGTGACACGAGAGAGTTGTCTATATACCACGGAACTCATGGGTTACTGTAAATACAGATACTTTCGCGGTGGTTTGATGTTCATCGCGAATTTAAAACCACCACGAAAAGTTCTTTTTCCCACTCCCGCGAAATGCAATTCCCGCAAACTTAAATGCATTTACATTTTACACTATTACGTTAGAGAAATCAGCATCAGTTATTCAGTAGATGGGATTCGCTGTCACTCCAAAGGGATCCTTGGTGTCCGGGGGATTAAAAACAAGAAAAATGTACAAAGAATCGACCATCCCCAGTTCTAAAGAGACACTGCATTTCAATTAAGCCAGAGCATTCAAACTAGATTACATACACTGGTGCTGAAAAGGCTTTACATAGCCCGGGTTTTTCTAACAAAGACAGAAAATGTTGCGAGAAGATTACTTCTCTCCTGCAACAAAGACGTTTTCGTGTTTAGACCCTTGTATCAAATCCCCAGGGTTGGCTTGTCGTGACAGGCGTGTATCTTTCGCCACAGCTGTGATTGAAGGACTAAGGCCTAGTGAAAAATGTCTCTGTTTAACAGACCGACCCTAGAAATTTTTTATCTCATTTCGATAAACATTACAAAGACAGAAAAAACATGTAACAAAACGTGGATGGATACAGACAGAGAAGGACCTTTTATCTTACATGTTGTATGTTCGGAGTTTCAGTTGTAAAAGGAAATGTCGGATACTGGGTTTAATGTCTTAAGTAAAACGAATGTAAAGGCTATATTTTGCTACCATTATACAAAAAGCAAAGCATGCTGGTTCTAGTACACAATATAATATAGTATTTTCGCTTAATGTCTTGCTTTGTCACGCTTTTCCACCGATATTTAAATTGTTGCCAAAATTCTACAGTATATCTACAATTCATAAAGTTCAACAAATGTTCTATGGTATGCTTTTCATCGCAATTGTTACAACTGTCTTTCTCTACTAGTTTTGCCTCACTTAACCTACTGTTAGTCGGCAAAAAGTGGTGTACTCTTAAATCTTAAATTGAATGTATTGGAATTTAGTTTCTTTGGTAGTTCTGAATATAACATTTTTTTAACATTATCAAAAACATGCTGTCTTTTAAGTCTGCGAGGGACAGGAAAGGTTTGATCATTTGTTTGATGTAATTCGTAACATTCGCCTTGTATTTTACACCCCGTTAACGAATTATGTTTGAACAGTTTATGTAATAATGTGTAGGAAATATTGTACTTCTTTGTTTAGTTTATTGCTTGTGCTTGTACCATATTTGTATTACAATATGCAACCTCCTACACAGGGACATCCAACGGCGAAACCGCCTGTCTGGATGTACCCTGCTTTCTCAACCGTCACACTTAGTTAGTCCCAAAAGATGCCGTC